>NW_006800299.1:426899-446936 GCF_000485575.1 Poecilia formosa | reverse complement strand
GAACCTGGAGCGAACCTGGAGAGAACCTGGAGCGAACCTGGAGAGAACCTGGAGAGAACCTGGAGGGAACTTGGCCCGGCTGAAGCCAGGCGGATCGGTTCCTCCGGGTCCGTCAGTCCAGGTTCTGCTGACCCGGCCCGGTTCGGCCCGGTTCCTCTCCAGCTGTGTTCAGTCCCACTTCATGCCTCAGATGGAGCTAATTCAGAGTTTTGTACCCAGGAAATCCGAACTGACTCAACCAACTCCGGGTTTTCCTCCTCCAGGATGCTCACCAGCGCTCTGCTGCGTCACGACCGGATCATCTTCAGAAAGCAGAACCACTCCGATCCTCGGCTTTCCAAACTTTCTCTCTGTCTCTGTCCAGCTGACGGGACGTTTTTCTGTCCGTTTGCTCCGACCTGCTTCATATCATCATCTGCTGTAAATGACTGAGCAAAGATTCCCGATGACGCTCCGTCAGCAGCAGCTTCCAGTGACTCACTGAGAATCTGCAGCCGCTATTTGGTGCCGACACTGAAAATGAAAAATATGAATCGATGCACCCACAGATATGAAACCTGATCCAGAACTGCTGCAGCCTGAACTCTCAATTTCACTCACAGGTTTTACTTTGAGACAGAACTGAAACGATGCGTGTTTCTGTGTCTCTGGACCATTTCATATTCATAAGTGAGCTGTTTTGGTCATGAGGAACATGAAGGTTTAGAGTCACTTCATTTCCATTCATTCCCAACAACAACGAAGAAAACAGCCAGAAAACTTCAAAGGATGAAAAACGAGCAAAACAAACAGAAAACGAGTCTCAGGAAGGAGAAACTGAATCCCTTCATCTGCTGCAGACAACGGGGTCAGAGGTCACCCACACAACAGACACTGAAGATGTGGTTTCAGATTTTTATCACCTGGGCCAAATAAACAAAAACATAAATAATAATTGTGTTTTTAATCGTCATGCAGAGGCGACCCCAGGCCCTCTGGGGCCCTGGGCTGAGTTCTGCTGGGGCCCGTTTCACACAGCTTTACAGCTAATTAGAATTAAAATGTTATTAACTCTCACTGATCTGTTAAAAGGCCTTTGATGGTTCTGGTCGAGTTCAACCTGTGTGGATCCTAAGCAGGAGCAAAGTCTGCTTCTGCCTCAGGCTGGCCCGGCAGCCACAAACCAACCTTATTCCTCCTCTGTGGCTTTTTCGCCCCCACTTGTTTCTAACTAATTTACTAGATGAAAACGTGTCGCATGAAGAGTGTCTGTGGTTCTAGAGGCAGATTTCTACTGACTGGTGAAACAGTCTCATGGTGGAGCCGGTTTCCATTTAGCTCTTTACCATTTAACAAACGCGCCGCCTTCCCTAACTTCACTGCTCCAACATCATTGTGACTGTTGGACAAACTGCTAACTTTGTTTCTTTGTGTCTCTTCAGGTTCGGATGTTTGAGCTGGAGGACGAAGCGGCTGAAGGTAAGATCCAGACGTCAGCAGGGTTTTGTTTTCTCTGAATGCCCAGGATAAAATCTGCTCTCTATTTCAAATAAATCTGAAAATGATGCCACGATTCGCCGTGAGAGAAAATGTTGAAGGAGCTTTATTCTAATAGAAAGGATAAATATGAACAGCCATGACTGTGATTTAAAATGGCAGATGCTTTAGTCAGACGAGGCGTTTATTTAACCGTTAGCTCGTTTTCTCCTGGCTGGTTGCCTTGACAACCACCTGGCTTCGTTATCGGAGGTGTGACCGCAGCTGAACATGTAAATCACAAACCTTCCCTCTAAGATGTAAAGTTTTCCCAGCCATGCTCCGAGTCCTTTAAGGAGCCGGCCCTGGCCCAGGGGCCCCAGGCGCTCTGGCCCTCAGGCGCTCTGGCCCCCTGGTGCTCTGGCCCCCAGGGCTCTGGTCCCTGGTGCTCTGGCCCCCAGGGCTCTGGTCCCTGTTGCTCTGGTCCCTGGTGCTCTGGCCCCCAGGGCTCTGGTCCCTGGTGCTCTGGTCCCTGGTGCTCTGGCCCCCAGGGCTCTGGTCCCTGGTGCTCTGGTCCCTGGTGCTCTGGTCCCCTGGTGCTCTGGTCCCTGGTGCTCTGGTCCCTGTTGCTCTGACCCCCGGCGCTCTGGTCCCCTGGTGCTCTGGTCCCCAGGGCTCTGGTCCCTGGTGCTCTGGTCCCCCAGGGCTCTGGCCCCTGGCCCCCAGCAGGCTCTCCTGATGTGGAAACGTCTGGATGGTCCCTATCCTGTTACAGAAGCTGATGGGAAAACGTCCAGCTGAAAACGTCGTTTATTTCGTTTATCTACATTAAAACGGTGAAATTGTTTTTCTTCCCATAATTTTAAACTAAAAATGCATTTTTGTGGTAAATCTGGAATCTACTCAACAATATTTAAAACGGCAGCATGTCATTACTCTGCTCTCAGTTATTAATGATATTTCTACATTTTGGTCTGAGTTACATAGAAATGATTTCATTTGAAAAGTTTTCCGTCTGCTTAAAACTGGTTGTTTAGGAATCTTATTTATTTGTATGTTTTCTTTTCATTTACATTTCCAGACTCATAACCGTATTTTGTTTTCTGCCTGATGACATTTAAACGTTAAATCAGAGACTCGAGTCGTTTCTTGGATCGATACGTTTTTCTGTAAAGTATTTTGACGCGGCGCTACGTCTCTGATGATAATAATAACTCATTAAGACGATCTGACCCCAGTGTTTAACCGGTTCGATTGGTCAGGTGTGAACAGTAGCTGACCTCTGACCTCTGGTCCTCCAAACCTCGGTCTGGGTTCGGTTTGTGAACGCCAAGCAGACCAGAGACCGCTCCAAAACCAGGAAGTGGACTACGCGCAAGGCATTCTGGGTAAATACAAACAAAGCTAACGTGCTAGCCTAGTGCTAGCAGCAGAAATGGCTCCTGGTCTTTAGCCAAAGACTAAAGAGAAATCCTCCAACCGCTAAAACCTGACGCCTCCATCTTGTTTTCATCTGCTGAAGAAGGAAGTTGCTCTCAGTGTCTTCAGAGGTTTTTGTGTCGTTTCCTTCAGTGGTTCTTGGTGCAGCGCCCCCACAGGCCAGGAGGGGAACTGGCTGCTCAGAGGGTTTGGTTGCTTCGGACCTCAATCGAACCAAGTCTCCTGGACTATCAGGTGGAAAAACATCCAGAAGTGAAAACTCTGTCAGGTCCTGCTGCTTATGGGACTTTTGTTTTATTCTGCTCAAACCAGACAATGCTAAACAGAGAGTGAGGCTCTTCAGTTCAGCCTGTACTCTGTATTCAGACTGACTCAAACTTAAATGCAAGACAAATTGTTCAACAATGTAGTTATCCGACCACAAAGAACCAAAGCTGCAGTAAATAGCAGCACTGTTTTAGCAGTAAACTCTAGAAATAGGGCTTGAACATCAAGACGGGTTGTTTTCTGGATCATAAACAGCCCAGAACAACTCCGAACCCGTTAAATAAATAATCGGAATGAAAGGGGAAAAAAATAAGAAGCAGATGGAGACGCGGCTGCCATGGTAACCGCTGTTGGTCCGCTGAAAACAAAACAAAAGTGGTGCGAACAAAATAATTAGACGGGTCTCTGCTGGGTTAACGGGCGGACAGGGAAATGACTGGGAACATTCCTCTCGCTGCAGACACGCGTTCGCTCTGACGGAGACGGCAGAAAAAAGCCTTGAGGTGAAGAGGAAGTGGAGGAAGTGTGTGTGTCCTGTTGCCATGGCGACCACAGCTTGGTACAAGCGGTGCACGCTGCGCCCTTGACAGCATCGCATGAAGAGCGAGTGCAAGGCATAAAACCGGGAATTATGATCCGAAATACTGATGAAGAGGAGCGTGTGTGTGTGTGTGTGTGTGTGTGTGTGTGTTCAGCCCAGAGTGAGATAACAGAGCGGCAGACTTTGAATAGCACTGAGGGATGTGAATGTTGTCGAAACAGCAGCAGTTAGTTTGGTTCCCGTTTCCTCTAAGCAACCAGAGGTCCACTGGCTCTTTGTTTGTGCATTCAAATGGGATGGAAAGCAGAGTGTGTGTGTGTGTGTGTGTATGGGGGAATTTTTCTGCCATAATCCAGGACCACACATTTTCAGTCTGAAAGCAGAATTTCATGACTTTTGTACTCAAAACTTCTTGCGTTCACACTGCAGCCTGAAGTGACTCAATTCTGATTTTTTTTTTTTTTTTGCCTTAATGCGATCCGTATCTGATATTTTCATGACAGTCTGAACAACACAGATCGGATTCTTTTCGAATGCGATCAGGCCACTTGGGTATCCGATACTATCCTTTTTAAATGCGACCTAACATCCAGGTCGCATTCATCCGACCTGAACGTCACCGATACTCGACAAACGTCACTATTCTGCGTCCAGATGCACAAGCGGAAAGAAAAACAACAACCATGACGGATTATATGAGGATTAAGTTGTTAATTTGCTGCTCCGGTCGGACAACAACTTCCAACATGTAAGCTAAGCTTCACCGTTAGCCTCCATGTTTACTTCCGTAAACTCTGAGCACTTCTTCTTCTTCTTCTTCTTCTTATGGCGGTTGGCAGAACACTGAGAACGCTGACGCTATTGCGCCCTCTACTGCGCATGCGGGACACTTTCAGGTCGTTTGCCCGTTCAAACTGCAGAACGCATGCAGGTCGCATTTACCGGCAGTGTGAACGGCCCCTGGACAAACTGTTTCTTTTCAGCCCTCTAGTTTAGTTTTCCTTTATAAAGGTGTTATATATGTAGTATTTTATTTCCGCCACTAGGTGGCTCTTCGATCATATTTGTTCATAGATCTGAGCATTGATTAGTGCGGATATCACCCAGAGATGTTTATTATCTCTTTCAACTGTGTCCGTCCATTGACTGTCAGTAATACTGTTGGTTTAGTTCGGTTTCTCTAAGAGCCGTATCTGCACTTTGTAGAAAATTATGGTCGTTTCGTATAGTTTATTCGTATGGTTAAGGGCTAACTGCTAGCCGCTTAGCATGACATAATTAAGTTCGGTTTCATGTAATTAGATGCGGCTGTTTGTGGTTTTCATGTTCCAGTTGAAATGCCCCTTTTCTCTTGTGTGTTTATCGTGACACTATTATTAGCAGGGTTGATTATTATTTATATGTAATAATTATGTTCATTCTCTTAGCCAGTATTAATCAGCTGCTAGCTTTATTAGTCTTTAAGCACTTTTATTCCCTTTGTGGACATTTGGTTGTCTTTGTGAAAAAAGTATTTACAGACAAGTACTTATAATTTGTATTTGTTTGTTTCTCTTTATAGAAAACCACACACACACTCATGCCCGTATTTATGTGTATGGAAGAACCTCAAGAGTTAATTAAAGTCACATAAAGTCTTTATATTTTCTGATTTTGCTCAAAACTACGGTGGCCTGCAGGTGCAAACACGCTGCAAACTGCAAATGACAGAACAACAATGCAACAGAAAAACAGAAAAATCTAAAACTCTACAAACTCCAAAAACGTTCGTCCTCCGCGCCACTAGGGGGCGTTGATCACCATCATCAGACGCTCAGTAAAGATGGAACGTCCTGATCCTGTCGCAAAAGGCAATCAATCGATTGCCTTTAACTCACCTGAACATCTCAGCTGTTCCAACCCAACACCTGCACTGATTCCTGATCCATTAACAAACCAGCTTCAGTCTTAGTTACAGCCACGCAAAAAAATCTGATTTGACAAAAAATCGGAATTGGGTCACTTCAAGCTGCAGTGTGAACGCAGTCTTAGTCACTGTTGTAGGGAGAAACAAAGACGTTAGCTTTCTGCTCCGTGTTACACTAAACATCCACCAGCAGTGTGCTACTGATCGCTAACAGCTACTGATCGCTAACAGCCACTGATTGCTAACAGCTACTGATTGCTAACAGCTACTGATCGCTAACAGCCACTGATTGCTAACAGCTACTGATCTTAGGCAAGAGTTTGTTCACCCAACTCCCTACATCCAGTGGGCGGCGCAGGTTGCTACAACCGATAGTAGTCACATAGGCACACCGGTTAGAAGGTTGCCAGGCGACTGTGCCACAAGATGTTTCCAAAAGCGAGCAGAGAGCAAGTGTGAGTGCGAGGAGAAGTTTTGAGAAGATAGACATGACGTTCTGCTTTCAAAATGAAAATGTGTGCTCTTGGATTATGGCAGAAAGTGTGTGTGTGTGTGTCGCTGTGTATGTGTGTGTGTGTGTGCGCACTGTGGGCTTCTGGGTACAGTGCGGTGCAGTAAAGAGTTTTGGTTTTGCTTCCGCATCATTCCTCATGCAAATAACCTCCTTGCTGCTGCAGCCTGCTCACTTCCTGTTCACTTCCTGCTCACTTCCTGCTCGTGCTCTGTAGGTGTGCATGCAAGGTGAAGCTGTGGATGAGTGCATGCATTTCTGCATTTGCACATGCATTAGTCTGCTGATGTGTCAGACCTCTGACTTTATGGCTGCATGAGAAGATCTTCATTTTTTCAGACATTTTTCTCAGAACAGTCTGACCTTCCTTAGATCCGTGAAAAGCTCTTCATTGGTGGTTCTTGTGGCTTTTCGAAGGTCTTTAAACTTTTGTTTTGGCTTTAACATTTTTTCTCCAGTTTCTGGAGGGTTTCAGTTTTTCCGTCGTTTCCTGTTTTCAGACATCAGGACTGAACTCCAGCCATCGTTGGTTCAAGCCAACCTGACTCTCTCAGGTTGGCTTGGTGACATCTGGTGTCCCTCAGGGGTCAGTTCTTGACCCCTTTATTTTCAGTCTTTTTGATTAGCATAGCGCGTTTCAGCAGCAAAGCATTTCAATGATGAAAACTGAAAATGCTACGTTACAGAGGAATAATGAAGAAAAGTTCAAATATGGACCAAAATCAATGATGTTCTAAAACTAAATGAGTTTTTGATCTGAAGCAGGGATGTCCAAAGTGTGGCCCGGGGGCCATTTGTGGCCCTTAGGCTGAGTTTGTCTGGCCCCAACTGCAGTTCAGTACAAATGTTACCCAGCCATAGGTGGTGATGTCAATGGAGAGTTTTTATTTTTAATCAGGTTTAAATTATTGCCAGCAAAGTTTTCTCAAAATGAAAAATGTTAAATAAAACAAATTATTCACTTTTTTATCAGTAGAGATTAAATCAGCTTTTATTTAAATGATTAAACTTGCTAAATGTTACGAGTGTTTAGAAAGAAACTGACCCAAATCCTGTTCCTATAACTGGGATTTTAAAATTAGATGCTTTTCTTCTGGATCACTGATGAATAATTTCCATTTCTTAGCAACTCGTCTTTGAGCTTTTTCCAAAATAATTTCACGTTTGGATTTGCTGGCAGATGAAGCCGAATCAGAAACAGAAAAAAGCAGAAAATGATTATTATTGTAATGAGAGTGTAGAAATATTTTTGTGTTTGTTCTTTCGTGTTTTATATGTTCCAGTGGTTCCCATCATTCCCATCATTCCCATCATTCCCAGTTCCTTTAGTCTCTTAATTTCTCGCTCCAGATCCGTTTTGCTCTCATGTCTCGACTTGTGGCTCCTTCGTCTCTCGCGGCCTTCTTCTTCCTCCCGTCCCTGTCGGGGAACAGGTGGCGTGTCGCTCTGTGGCTTCCTGCCCTTCCTCTGTAAACGTGAGGGACGGAAGGAGGAGGAGGAGGAGGAGGAAGAGGACGGGTCGGTTTGAAGCCTGTGATTTTTGGGGATGGAGAGGAAGAAAGCGAGCAGCAGGTGCCTGGATGTGAAGCACTTGTGGCGACGCGCAGCAGCACTCAGAGATAATCGCTACCCAGATATTTCTGTGACCCGAACAGCATGACATAATTTCCTGTCCTCACACAGGAAGCTGCTGGAGTGTCAAGAGAGGTTCAAGTGTTTCATCTGTGAAGCAGAGAAACTCGATGTCTCTCACTTTCTTCCATCTTTACATAAAACCTGACGTTTACCTCAGCACTGCTGTTAGCCGCAGCTAAACGCTCCAGCTGCTCCTGAAATCTCTTCTCTCTGCAGCAGTTTAATCTTAATCCCACGATGCACTTTCTGCGTTTGACATATTTGTGAAAACGTCGGGTTGAGGTTGTTCCTGCAGCCGCTCAGATTAGCTAGCTAACTCCAGATGCAGAGCTTTAGGAGCGATTAGCTCCACGCTAGTTCACTCTCAGAGCATTAAGGCTAGCGCAGCTGGCTAGCATCTCATGCTTCCTGTCAGTCAATGGAGTTGGGATTAGCACATGCTAACGGCGTTAGCGCCTCCAGACGGAGGAAATAAATCTGCTGAGCGTGAAGCGGAGATGACTGATGCAGGCAGCCGGATGGTTTTAGGTTTTCATGTTTAAAATGTAACTTTAAGGCTTTTATTAACGCTGCCCATCAGTTAAAACGTAATCAGATTAATCTCACTGTCAATCTGCATCCTCCTTCTGTCGCCTCCAACCCGTTAAAATGCAACAAATTATGGGATGTTGTGGAGCCATGTGGAGGCCTATATCCTGGGCGCAGGTTCGATTCCCGGCCAGGTGACCTTTGCTGCATGTCGTCCCTCTCATTACCTGCCGTCCTGTCATCTCACTTTAGAGCCAAAAAACCCTTAAAAACAAAGGACCTGACAGGGAGCAGGTGAATAGAAGCTAAGGGACGCTAACTCCACATCCAGGGAACAACAGACACTTATTTACATGCCCGCCCCTTACTGATGCCGCCCTGGACAAATGCCCGTATCAGAACATGTCCACCTTAAGCAGGTTTTCAGAAAATGTTTTATTATTTCAGACCAAACATTCTCAGATTCCCAGGTTTTATGTTCAGGAAGGTTTAAAGGGATCTCCTCGATTCAGACGTTCTTTAAATCTCCGTTCATTTCCTGTTAAATGAGGTCAAAGTTCAAGCTCTGACAGTAGACGTGACATGCGGGATGGCAATGCAGTTTTTGTTGCTGTCAACTTTCACCTTTAGCTGTCGTTCAATCCCGACTCCAAACGTTTCTTACTTGATAGACTTTCAACGCTGAGATTTTCTAGTCATTTTCTCTCTTTTATCTCTGACTCTTTTCCTCCGTTTTTCATCCTCTTTTCCCGTTTTCCAGTCCTTCATCCTCCTGTTTTCTCCTTTGCTCTCATCCCTCCTCTCTTCTTTCCTTCCTCTCTGATTTCTCCTCATTTTGCTTCATTCTTTCATTTTTGCTTTTGCTGTTACGTTCTCTTCTAAAACAAGTAAAGTTAAAATATCTGTTAATGATTGCAGATATCATCTTGGAAACAGACTCACCAATCAAAAGGATTCATAATTTTGAAATGATGAAGAAATCAGATATTTTTAAAGCTTTGTCTTAATGTTTTTCTAATGTAGACTCCTAAATGTTTGTAACTTAAATCTGGATAAAGTTAAATTTAAGTTCAGAAACTAGTTGATCTTGTGAACCTGCAGCAAATATTCAAACAACTCCAGAGTTTAGAAAGAAGCTCAAACGTGTAAAAACGGATAAAACATAAGCAAATAAAATAAACTTTTATCCTGTTGGAGTCAGAGGGATTTTTTAATGAAAATTATCTTCGTATTTGTCAAACTGTTAAAGGACAGGACAGCAAACTGAAATGTTTCTGTCCTGCAGTTCAGGTGGAACAAAACAAAATTAAATTTCCCCTTTTTTATAATTTGTCGTTTCTCTCCTCTTTCATTCGCTCTCCTGTCTCCTTCACTTATTGTTTGTATTTCCTGTCATCTTTTATTTTATCACCAAAATAAACCCCAAGTCAAAACTCCTCCGTTTGTCTCTGCTGTAGTTGCTCTTTGACTCAGTTTCCAGTTTCAGCCTTTCATCTGCAGCAGTGTGAGGTGAAACCAGGAGTCGCTCTGATGTGTTGGCTGTTTGTTTCCAGTGTGAAGCCGGCGTGTTTTCCAGGGAGCGAGTCGCTGACAGGATGACAAGTCGCTGAGAAGAGGCCGCTCCGCCAGGAGGATCAGACGCAGCTGTCAGTCGGCTCTGTGCGTTTTCATGTCGGACTACCTGAATGTCAGCAGTAATCGCTGTCCACCATATAATTCCCGGTGGGTTTTAAGAACAAAGTTAACTTGAGGGATGCCAGAAATATCTATGCAAATGTATGCAGATGAGTCCGGCTTTCAGGAAGTGTAAATGCAGTAAAGCTCCTTCATGAAATGTGAGATTCTTGGCATCAAAGTGAAACGTGTTTCAGGACAAGTGGGATAACAGAGAATGATCTTAAGACGATTCGCTTCAGAAAATCCTGCAGCGGAGCGCAGAACCACAGAACTGTAGGACCGCAGAACCACAGAACCGCAGGACCGTAGGACTGCAGAACCGGAGGTCCGGAGCCCTGGAACTGGAAGATGAACGAAAGTTCACCTGCAAATTATACAAGATAATAAAACCTCAGATTAAAATACAGATTGTAATTCTAAACAAGAAAAACAAGTTTCAGAGTTAATGGATGAATGAACAGATGGATGGATGAACAGATGGATGGACGAACAGATGGATGAATGAACAGATGGATGAATGAACAGATGGATGGATGAACAGATGGATGGATGAACAGATGGATGGATGAAACCCAGATGATATTTATTTTAGTTTTAACCTTTTAGTTGCCGCTCCTGGCAGAGGAATCTCCCTGCTGGGATAAAAACTGACTTAGTTTAAGTTGAGTTGGACTCATTGGGACTCGTTGACTCGTTGGGACTCGTTGACTCGCTGTGACGCGTTGAGACACGTTGGGACTCATTGGGACTCGTGATTCGTTGGGACTCGTTATGACTCGGGATTCGTGACTCGTTGGGACTCGTTGACTCGCTGTGACGCGTTGGGACACGTTGGGACTCATTGGGACTCGTGATTCGTTGGGACTCGTTATGACTCGGGATTCGTGACTCGTTGGGACTCGTTGACTCGTTGTGACGCGTTGGGACTCGTTGGAACTCGTACTGTGGATGAACTTGGTAAAAAGGGGTAAAGCCATTAACCCAGTCCAGTTATTAAATAGAGATCAACCAAGATTGGTTACAGACCATCTGGGTGCTTAGCGACTGTTGCTAAGGTAAGAGTTCAGATCCGGACGATGCCACTGGAGTTTCTGTACAGTCATCAGGTTCTGGCTGGTAACCTTTGACCCCCAGCTGCCCCAGTCTCAGCAGAAGAACCCAAATAACCTACATTTCCTCAAATGCATGCAACACACTGGCTGTCTGCTCCTCTCTGCTCCAGCATCAAATATGCATCACATTATATAAGCCAGACTGTTATGTAACAGACTGTCCCCTCCGCCGGCCCACTGAATGTTTTTATGCTCAGGACTAATGAAGCCGTCTTTGCAGGAGCAGAACGGAGCTAAATATAACCCATCACCTGGAGCGGGCGACGGGAGTTTGGTTGGAAATGTTTGAACTTTTTATGTTTACATATTTCAGTTTCCGTCAAAGCACACAGAACCCGTCTCCTTCCAGAACCCTCAGACGGTTGGACAACGTGACTGTCCACACAGATATCTACTTGATCTGTCATCTAGCGGTTTAGCGCTTTAGCTACATTTAGCATACTTAGCTTCTCCTACATTAATGTTTGTAGATAAATTTACTAGCGCTAGTTTACTTGGCTGCACTGGAAGCAAAACCTCTGCTAATGTGCTGTTAACGCTATTTTTTTCATTTAGCGTCTTTGCTCATTTTAAAACTGCTTAGCGCAGATAGCTTCCCATAAATTATTTTCTCAGAATAATATAAAATATAATTTCAGAAGAATTAAAGCACTAATTTGCTTGTGTGCAGTGATGAGAATCCTTCTGCTAGTCCGCTAATGCATTAGTAGCAGATCTAATTTTTCATTTAGCAGTGTAGTGGATTTGCTACCTTTAAAAATGTTTAACGCACTAATATTCCCTTAAATTAATTTTTCAATATAAATTCTAAAGCGTGTATTTACTTGGCTGCAATGGTGGGAACGTCTGCTAATCCACTGATGAGCTCATAACTGAGCTATTTTTATATTTAGCGCTCTAGTTTTTCTGCTAACTTGGAAAGGTTTAGCATGGTTAGCTACCGAGAGCTACACCATAAGCTCTTGGGGAAACTTCAGTTTCATTTGGTGAAACCTGGTTTTGGTTGAAGTTAACTCCAGTGTTGTAGGACTCGAGATCGGCCTTGGTCTCCATTTTTTGATGGTCTTGGGCTCCGAGGACTCGGCATTTTATTTCAAGACCAGTCGAGACCGCAACTGTGAAAATATCACTAAGCTACAGCATACTGTCCAGTTTATTTGTTAACATCTTTGTTTTCCGTGGATGGAAAACGCACCATTAAAATCCAACCAATAACGTGTTTCTGTTCCCCCACCTTTACTCGCATGCGGAGTTCAGACATGCGCAGTGGTTTCCTCTCAGCGGCAGAAGATGTCTGTCTAATCATCAGTAATATAATATCGCTGCATAAATCATAAGAAACCCGATGGCCACAGCTAACTCAGCAGCGCTTCGCTTTCACAGACGGTGGGGACAACGTCTAACTTTTTTCGTCACTTAGAAAAGTAGCTCAAAGAAGGTAAGCTCCGTTAACGTGATGTTATCAAAGCTAGCTGTACAGAGACACATAAGCATTGTGATGAAAAATGTTATCACTCACTGCCTGAATTATTGTGCGGAGGTGTTGACTGACTTGTCGCATATATGGGACAACGCTGTGTCCAAAAGTCTGCAATATATTGATGTGACATTCAGAAACAGTCGATTCTTCTCCACGGCTCTTTACTTATTAGTTAGGACTGGAGTGTCACTGAGAGCTGTTTTTCTATCAGATTACCATACACTGTCAGGATAGCATACATGCAGTGAGTACCATGCCTGTGAAGTCCGACAGTCTGAGGAGTTGTCAGTTCATCATATGCAACAAGTTATGATGAAAATAACTCATTAAATTGTTTTCCATGATAACTATATAGATATAGATGCGTTGTCGTGGTTTCAAAGTGTATTTAAAGCAGGCCTGGCTGCAGCTGCAGTCAATTACAACACACGCCCGTGTAAAACTTATTAACTTATTTAACGCTAAGTCAGGATGCCATACAACTGTTAAGTGTATGATGATCTACGTCATGATTCTACGTTGCTAATTAAATAAAATTATATGGTAATGACATGTCTGACAGATATAGCTGTGAGTTTGTGCTAAGCTACGACGATCTGACAGCGTATGCTGACCTGACAGAACACTCTTCTTTGTTCTTTTAATCCTCTGCGTACACTGCAGTAGCTATCATTATTTTATTTAATTATTATTTTATTGATATTTTTTAATTAACAAATAAATAAAACACAATAACGTAAGAGCATGCAGAGAATGCACATTGCTCTTTGATTGTTTTTGTTCAAAGTGGCAGCTGTAATGTCTGCCATGGTGTCAGACTGCCTGGCTTCATGTACTGGGATAGAGTGAAAACAGTCACAGTGAGCGTCTTGTGCCTGGTTACTTCTTGCTTGTTGCTCCATGGTCAGTGTTCATAGTCGAGTGTCAGGGCATTGCCTCAATTGCTATGTTTAATGGTGCAGATAATGATGGTTTCTGACATGAGCAATATGGGCAAACACCCAGGGCATTATCTTTTTAGGGATGGCACAAGACCACTGCGGATTGTAGCACAGAGATGGAAGCAAACCAGAACAAAGAGTTTGTTCTGCTTTTAATATTGGTTAAATTTATTAAGTATCTAATATCTAGGAGTTTTTATGGGAATATGGATCTTTCAGATCAATTTGAGAAGTAATTTTGATCATATTTCACATTTTATTGTATCATGTAGCGTGGGGCGCTGGTCTTGGTCTTGACTCGGTCTCGACTTCCCTCGGTCTTGTCTTGGTCTCGATACGCTCTGGTCTTGGTGTTGTCTTGGTCTCAGGTTAGGTGGTCTTGACCACAACACTGGTGAACTCCATTCGGTTTGAATAAATATGTGTCCAAGTCGGCCAGATACCGCTCCAAAAACAGGAAGAGAACTACAACACAGGGCATTCTGGGTAAATACAACCAAAACAAACACACTAGCCTAGCATTAGCAGGAGAAATGTCTTGTGGTCTTTAGCCAAAGACAAACTATGACTAAAATCTGACGCCTCCATGTTGTTTCCATCTGGTGAAGAAGGAAGTTGCTCTCAGTGTCTTGAGAGGTTTTTGTGTCGTTTCCTATAGTGGTTCTTGGTGCAGCGCCCCCACAGGCCAGGAGGGGAACAGGTTGGTCACAGGGTTTGGTTGGTTTCAGCAACTGAAAACGGAACAGATGTTGAAGTTTTGTTCGAACAGAGTCTACCGGATCATCAGGTGTAAAAACAGCCATAAATCTGCTGCTCTGACTTAAAGCCCAGAGACTCGGATCGTCAGTCCATCTGATTCCCCCTGAGGGACGAGAAGCAGCCGTCCGCCGCCACTGAGCTGCAGCGGCCTCTCTGCCCAGCACTGGAATCCACGGCTCTGACATTTCTGCCCACCGCAAACCCGACTGGGAGCCTTGGGCCGACTGGGAGAGAGATGGAGATAAATTACAGTGTTTGGGTTTCATGAGGAGAGCAGAAACAGTTCCTGGGAGTGTTAGCGGGTTCATGTCTGTCCCCCTACGCGCAGAGACACGCAACCACATGACAGACAAAATGTCGAGAAAGTTTCTTCGAAAGGGTTGAGCGCGCAGTTTGTTGTCCAATTCAGTAGAAAAGACGCATTTGTGTGTAAATATTTGAAGACAACTGCCAGATAAAAGTGACAGAGTGAGACATCAACAGGAACGCTGCCCTTGTGGTGACATTGGTGTAAAGCACATCGAAAGAATACACACACACACACACACACACACACACACACACACACACACATTCCCCACCCCCTGTGTTCTCAAGCTCATAATGAGATTGCGTAACAGTTAAACTCTTCCCCGCGTTGCTAATATCGATTAGCTTCCTCCCGCTGACGTGCAGCAGACTCGGGCTGCCAGGCCATCAGCTGCAGATCAATCAGGCCTTAATGAGATAAACGAGCTCAGTAATTAGTTAACGAGCGGCTGACTGACTGACTGACACAGAAAGCCGCTCTGGCAGCTGCTTCTCGTCCGCTTAGAGGGAGAAACACCAAGAGTCAAAAATATTCACCCAACCTCAGAAAATCCTGATTGACTTTTAGATTTAATCAATATTTTTACCTTTTATTTCTCAAACAAAGTTTAAGTTGTGGATCCAAACTGACTTTTTCACGTTTGATGAGATCTTTGCTCCTGTTTCCCAGATAAAATGTAGTTTTTAACGCTCTGTCAGCTTTGTGGGCTGTAGATTTTTCTGTGGAAAGTTGGTTTGTGTGTTTTGTTTTTATGTAGAATATCTAAAACAATCTTAGAATAAAACACGTTGGGAAGCTGAAGTAACGCTGCTTGACGCGCCGTTGGCCGGTGTTTGCAAAGCAGCCAATCCAGGAGCTTCGTTTATGTTCCTCGGTTCTGATTGGCTGAAATAAGGAAGACTTTTAGTATTAGTTTCTCAGGTAATATTTTCCACTGTGCATTAATGCATATTAAAGAATATTTGGTGTTTGAACTGTTAAAATATAACGTTAGTGGTGTGTTTAGAGAAGTCTTTGTAGATTTCAGATCTTTGCGTTTTTGTTTCTTCAGATTTTTTTGCCTGAACTGAAATTCTCACCTTCGTTCTGCATTTAAATGTTTCATAACAATAACATCTAAATGAATAATTAGCAGCTAGGATATTCAAAAATAAAGTTTGTAGATGCTCTTCAAGAAAGTATAAATATTTAGTCTTTTTTATTTTATTGATTGTAGCACTTTAAAGTTTCTGTAACCATAAAGTGAATTATAAATAAAAGTTGTTATTATTATTACACACTTCTGTTCATCCACTAATAGTGTGGCTAATTTTTCATTTAGCACTTTAGTGGTTTTGCTAACTTTACCCTGGGTAAATCAAACCAAAGCTAACGTGTTAGCCTAGCGCTAGCAGCAGAAATGGCTCCTGGTCATTTCTGCTGCGGTCTAATTCTGTCTGCGCTGAGCTAGCAGACAGAATTAGATGCAGGGAGTCAGACAGATGGGGTAGATACTAAACTCTAAAATCTGACGCCTCCATCTTGTTTCCATCTGCTGAAGAAGGAAGTGGCTCTCGGTGTCTTCAGAGGTTTTTGTGTCGTTTCCTTCAGTGGTTCTTGGTGCAGCGCCCCCACAGGCCAGGAGGGGAACAGGTTGGTTTGACTCAGAGCCACAGCAGCTGGAGGTGGAGCGGATGATGGAGTTCTGGTTCCAGTAGAACCGGGTCGACCGGAGTGAAAACAGCCTGTGATCCAGTAAGGACAGTAGAAACGTTAGCCATCAGACCGACTGCGCTGCGCCGTCACTCAGCTCTTCATCAGAGGCTCTGCATGTCTGCTGGCGTAACTGGAGACGTTTACGTCCAGCTGGCCTCTGCTGGGAAGCCCCCGCAGGATTTTATGGCGGTGGGGCAAGCCTGGGCTGGACGACGTCCTGCACCGCCGCAGCGCTGAGCTAGCAGACAGAATTAGATGCAGGGAGTCAGACAGATGGGGTAGATACAGTTTCTGACAGAAACAGCAAAGTAAAAATCTGCTGCATGTACATTGAAACACTCATTTTAATTAAAGCTGAAATGGATACACATCTGATCTGATCACATGTAAAGTTTTTAACTTTCTAATCAGCAGTTTTGTGAAACCAGTTAAGAAACTAAAAAGATCTGGAATAGAAATATTTTATTTTTGGGGAAGTTCAGGTGTTAATGCAGCTAAAGGGAGTGTGTATGTTCACACAGAGGGAAATGTGGTGGGGAGCGGATTTATGCTAACACGCTAATAGCAGAGCTAACGTTTTATTGGTAGCTCTAGCTTTATATTTATGGTGTAAGTAGATTCTTGCCACATGAAGCTAAACTATAGTACAGCTTATAGAGACTTTAAAATAAATGACTAACTTTATAGGTTTTTGCTAACTAAAACATTTTAGGAGCCATGTTGTGACTTCGTGGAGGCGGAGCTTCAGAAAGAGCAGGAGCTTCTTAAAGGGACAAAGGCCCAATTTCGAGATGATACATTTTGAAATCAAGTCATCTTTGATAAAAAAAATCATTTTTATAACAACTGAAGGCAACATAGTTACTTGATTATGCTATGAAATGGAAAATACAAAATACAGTTTAATTTTTGTTTTTTGCTTTTGTCATAAAATGTCATCTGTTGACCAAAATGCACTTTATGTGTTTCTGTCGTTAGCGATGTTAGCATGCCGGAGGCGTGTTGGTCTCTTGCTGCTGTTGTGTAATAACTGGCTCTGTGTTTTGCTTTGACTCGTTATCGTTAATAAGGATCAGTTTGGGGCAAACAGCCGCTGCACTCCAGGAAGTTTACGCTGACCTTTCAGAGCCGACGTCAGCCGCTGTTTGCTCGCACCGGCTCAGCCGACCACTGCTGTGTGCTGGAGGCCGAGGCTCTAATGAGGGCCTCGGCTCGGCTCGCTCACACGCTGCTCTGTGTGTGTGTGTGTGTGTGTGTGTGTGTGTGTGTGTCCTTGTTATGCTTGGGAAGCCTCCGATACACAACACAGGACTTCTAATAATGTGGCCCGGCTCCTCATGTAAGCCGAGCCTCTGGAGTGTGTGCATGACAGGGAAACGGTTGCCACCGGCAACATGAAACCCCGCAGGGGGGTAGAGGGAGGGCTAGGGGCAGGATGGGGGGGCGGGATGAGGGGGCAGGACAACAGCTGGACCAAAACAGAACAGAAACTTCAACTGGCCCAGCTAGATGGGCTTCCACCGCTAACGTATCTGTTAGCCGAGACGCTGAAGAGAAACACATCATGATCAACATTCATCGTTGCGGAGCTTCGCCTCGTCAAGGTTCAGTTTCACTGAAAATTCACAAATTTATGCATTTTTTTCTTGGATCAGAAAAAGAAAATGCAGCTTGAGAAGCTAAAAATACCTCGGACCAGAGTTCAGCACTGCTAACTGCAAAGTTAGCTGGGCTAAGCCTAACATGCTAACATTAGTTCTGCTAATGCTAAAACACAAGATGCTACTTAGCAGAAGCTAATGCTATATCAACATGGTGTTTACTTGAATAATTCTTAATCAACAAAAACGTCACCGTTGATATTAAACTTTGCAAGTTTACAAAACAGTTTAGTAAATGATCGTATTGGAAGTGATCCAGTAAATGATTTTGGGGGAAGCTAGCTCTGCTCAAAGCTAGCAGAAACGCAAAACAAAACGGATGGATGGATCCTCATTTTAAGTTTGTCCGTTCCGGGTTCCCGTACGGTTTGTCCGCTCCAATCCCGTTCTGACCTCACCTGAGGAGGAACTTTGTGAATTTCTTCCTCCAAAGTTGCTCTGAACGATTCTTTCTTCTGGAAAAGTGCAACATGATGAACGTATGGGGCCCTTTTCATTATGCTATGAAATGGAAAATACAAAATACAGTTTAAACGCTTTTCTAACTTAAAGCGTTTCTTCATCTTAATTTTAGGCCTTTGAATGTGTTAAATATGTCCAGATTTCTAAAATTTCTTAATTTATTAAATTCATAAGTTTGTTCATTGATTGGTTGTTTTCTGTGAGAACTTCAGAGGCGTTGTCGTTTGGGGAACCGACCAATCAGCTGCTGCTAATCTGTCAACATGTTTCACCGGAGTTCAGATTCCTGGTCCAGACCGACTTACACACCTGGTTCTGGTTCCGGAACGACCAGACCGGTCCGATGGAGAGCAAAACAGACAGCTGGTCTGTGTGTGTGTGTGTGTGTGTGTGTGTTGGCATTGCTCAGTTGCGTAACGCTCTGCTGGGTCTCCCCGTGGCTCCCAGGCTAAAGTGGTTTCTCTCTCCTCGTGCGGCTCGGTGCAGATTTATTGGACCGATATTTAGATGAAAAATCAGCAGGAGAAAAACCTGGATCAGCAGAACCGGATCAGCAGAACCGGATCAGCAGAACAACTATACAGTGTCAATATTTTTACAATACACAACTAAATATTTTATATTCATTTTACTTTATTTATTTTTGCTACAGTCATTATAAAAGCTCACATCTGATTAAATAAAATTGAAAAAATATATTTTATAATTACTAAAATTATTTTAAAAATAAATAAAAAGAAGTGTTATACCGATATTTACTAACTTTAAATTACCCTCAATATTAAGAAAAGAAAAAAATATGAAAAAAAAAAAATCTCTTTTTGACCTTCGGCTAAAATATTCAAATGAAGTCTGTGGTGGAAAAAAACAATCCTGCATTTTCTCTGCTCCACTTCCTGAGATACAGGCGCTCAGACAGGTGTGTGTGTGTGTGTGTGTGTGTGTGTGTGTGTTTCCAGTTCCTGGTTTCCAGCTGATCCAGTTTCTCTGTTAAGTTGTTCACCAACCTGCAGACGAAAACAAAATAATTCAGAATTAAAATATTTAAATATTAACTCGCTGAGCTGATCGATGTGAAGAGTTTAATTTTCCGAGGTTCAGTGAATGCAGCAGGAACTTCAGGGACAGTTGGAAAACAGACAAACCTGAAGTCGCCGTTTTCATTGTAAATGAATCAGGATCGGTTTCCATGGATACTGCTCTGCTCCAGAACCAGAGCCGGACCCACTGGGCCCCGGGCCCCCTGGATCCCCCCGGCCCTCAGGCAGCAGAAAGCTGTGTAAATAGTTGGAGAAAAACACAAACTGGGCCAAAAATAACAGCGAATGTTTGGACGGACTGCGGCGTCATCCTGAGGTCCAACGGGCCTGAAGGGCCACCGGGGGAAACTTTCCATCTGAGCCGAGCCACAGGCGTCGACACAAACCGTGACTTCAGCTGCAAACCTTCGGTTCCAGGTTAGCATTGCGTTAGCTTTGATGCTTTGCAGCAAAAAGGTTCTGGGTTACAATCCCGGCCTCGGGTCTTCCAGTACCAAGTTTACATGTTATTCCCGATAAGCCCCGCCCCTTCCGCTCTGCTGCTAACAGCTGTTGGCTAAGCCCCGCCCCTTCCGCTCTGCTGCTAACAGCTGTTGGCTAAGCCCCGCCCCTTCCGC
>NW_006800299.1:421105-426498 GCF_000485575.1 Poecilia formosa | reverse complement strand
TGTGGCCAGAAGGAGGAAATAGAAATAAAAGCAGAATCTAAACGTCAACATGTCCAACTTTATCCGAATCAGCGCTTTGGGATTCATCTGGCAGAATGAACACAGGGGAAGCTAAGTGCGCTAACTGTTAGCACAATGTGTCCATCACTGGTGTGACATCATTTATTTACCATAGAAATATTGTACATAGAATTAGTTTCTATTGCATAATATTAAAGGAGCATTTTTTTAATTCTGTAATTTTTTGATGATTCTGGTTTGGAGTTAACCAGAAGCACAAACAGAACCTAAAATTCTGTTTGTGAGAAAATTAGAATCCAATTTTTCAAGCACACTTTTTCCTTCTACTCAACTTTCCATGAATATTCTTGAAATCAGGAGGGAGCCGATGACAGACACCCAGCAGAAAACCACCAAAGTCTCCACAACTGTTGTGGCTGCTGTTTCCAAGCTTATTAAAGGAAAGTTGAGTGGAAGGAAAAAGTGTGGTAGAAAAAGTAGGAATATGTGTAGCCTTGAGGTGATTGTGAAGCAAAGCTCAGTGCAGTCAGAGCTTTACTTTGAGTAAAGTCTCATAATAGTCCAAATGTTTTTAACACCAAACGGATCAGTTCTTATAAACCAACCAATCATCAGTGTGACGTCTGTCTGTATTATTGTGTTGAATCTCTGCATATTCATGTCTGAAAGCATCTTTCCGTGTGTGACCTACCTGCTACATATGGGCGCCATGTTGGAGGGGCGCCAGAAACATGCTGGAATAATAACTTCTAGTTGGAGTTTTCTGTATTTTCCAGCTGTTTCTGGAAAATACAGAAACGGCTGTATGTTGAGCTGCAGTTTTCCTGCTCGGGCCTCAGGAAGCAGTTCGCTGAGCCGCTGCGTCGCTGAAAAGCGCCGCCATGTTGGCCGGCGCCGCCCCCCCCACCGGGGCCCGCCGTCTATTTCTGGCTCTGCGTCACGCCTGGGCTTTACTCCTGTGGCAAGAGGAGTGTTTCTCTAGGGCTCCCACTCTGCTGTACTCACACACGCACACACACACGCACTCTCTCTCTCTCTCACACTTCCGACCTCTCTCTCTCTGCCTCTCTCTCTCTGATGCCTTGCTGCTGAGTGAGGCAGCAGACTCAGATGTAAACACGCAGCGCGGCGGACGGCTCGCTGGATGAATGGAGCAGTTGGACACTATGGGACTTTAACCTGTGTGTGTGTGTTGGTGTGTGTGTGTGAGAGGGTCGGCCGGTTGGTTTGTCGGTTGCTGCGGCGATGGAAGGAGGGAGCGGCAGAGCGGAGGAATGCTTTCGGGTGATGAAGACGGAGAGCCGGGCAGGTCGGTGCGCAGATCTCACTACTTTCATTTTCTCTGAGTGTGAGAGTGTGTAAGTGTTTGTGTGTAAGGGTGTGTGTGTTGGGGGGGATCTCCTCTTCCTCATCCACCGTTGTCGTGGTGATGCCTCTGCCTGGACACACAGCGACCTGTCCGGATGGTTTTAGTCCTCTTGTCTCTCCATGCTTCTCCTCCCGGGGTGACTTTATTATCGGACGGACACACACACACACACACACACACACTCACACTCACACACACACACACACTCACACTCAGCTGATCGTCCCACCAGCGATGTCGCTCCCCTCTTTACCTCTGCTGCTCCTTCCTGTAAGGTGCCTCAGGTAACTTTTCCCTTTTCTTTGTCTGCCGGAAGCCGTTCCAGCCTCCCGGTTCTGAATCCGGATCGAATCCAGTTTGGAAACTTTAAACCGCTTCAGATTGACCAAAACAAGTTTTTACAACCTCCCGGCAGCCGCTTCGTGGAAAACATGCTTCCTGTTTTCCTTCTTTACTTTCCAGAGAAACGCAGATCTGGAGACGGAAAGACAAATAAAGTGACACGGGCAGACTGGGAAGTGTCTGAGACACGGAGGGATGCACAGAAGAAGAAGACAAGCTGGAGGACATGAGGACGGGCTGAGGGAGACGCGTAGGACGTCCTGCCGTCCCGCCAAACGCCTTAAAAACGTTTTTCCATTCACAAATTCTCAGACAGTGAAGTGTGCTTCTCAAAGCCTGGTGTGTGTGTGTGTGTGTGTGTGTGTGTGTGTGTGTGTGTGTGTGTGTGTGTGTTGATGTTTTGCTGCTTCGTCCTCAGGTCCTTGCCAACTTTTAGCAGAAACTTTAACATTTTTGTCCATTTCAGTTTTTTTCCTGCTCCGTCTCTAATTTGCATCTTTAGGAAAACGATTTAGCAGAAACATCATCATCATCTTCCTCCTCCCCCTCTTCCTCCTGCAGCAGTGAACCTCTCAGTGTTGCTTCCTCTCTAAACGCCTCACAAGTCAGAAATAAAAATTTAATGAAAGAAAAAGTTCAGTTTTTATTTTTGTTAATCTGGATTTCTGGAAATAATTAGTTAAAATGTAACATTTATTTCTGACAGAGGCGACTCCAAACTATTTGAGGCCCGGGGCAGAACTTATTTTTATTTTGGGGGCCTTTAATTTACTCCTTAACTGATTTATTCTGCGTTTTATTTATCTCCTGACTGACTATAAGATATTTAGTTTCATCAGATTGAGCAGTTCTGACTTTCAAAATAAAGCTTGTAGACATTTAATTTACCGTTTGCTGTAGAAAAGCAGGAAGAAGGTTTTGGGTTTGAATCCCAGCCTGGGTTTCATGTTATTCCTCTACTTGAGTCGGTTCGACTCTGGCTTCATCTCAAAGCCCAAAAACTGGAGCGTTGGTCTGATGGAAGGACAACGAGACGTTTGTGATAAAAACTCATTTTTGTTTTTAGAGACTAAATTCAACTGAAATATTTTCAGTTTTTAAGTCGACAGCATCTGATCCCTGATCAGATGAACAGTATGTTTGTGCATCTTTTTCCACCACACTTTTTTCTTCCACTCAACTTTCTGTCAATATATCAGTAAGAGGAAGGTTGAGTGGAAGGAAGAACTGTGATGTAGAATGTTGCTATTTTATTAGTTTTTAATTGGCTGTAAGGCAAATTAATGGAATGAACAGATAAACATCTGAATTATTGCATGAATGAGTCAGATTTTATTTTAAAATCAAACTGGTGAATTAAATTCAGTTTTGTAGTGCAGCGAGCGTCCAGGTGGCTGAATCACCTGGACGTCCATCTTTACTCCTCGCTCTGCGTTCATGTCGCCTCTCTGCAGGTATAAACCCGACACACCGTCTGTGCTGCTGCCGCTGCCAGGACACACACACACCAACACACACTAAAACACACACACACTCAGCAGGTAGCGGCAGCAGATCACAGCCTGTCTGATGGAGAGAGAGATCTGTGATGGAGGGATGAAAAATAGGAAGAAAAGGAAGAGCTGAGATGGATGGATGAATAGATGGATGGATGAATAAATATTTTTTTTTATCTCCTCTTCCTCCTGCTGTGTTTCTACTTCCTGTTCTGGTTTCCATGGCGTTTCTTCATCCCGTCTCTCCTCTTCCTCGCTCACCTCTCCACGCCGCGTCAGTTGAAGTCGCTCTGAAGCTTCACGCTCGCTCGCCCCGCCGCAGGACCTCCAGGTGAACTGTCGGTTGACCTCTGGGTTGACCCCAGGTGACCTGCGTGTTTTCCGGTTCCTCTCCGGCCTCCATCAGGCAGTGAACCTGTGGGATTGGGGAGCAGCGCTGGCTGGCGGGCCTGGAATGCCGAGGCTCGTCAGTCACTCGGGTTTTTCCGCTCCCGCTGCGACGCGTCCCATTATCAGTTTATATGAAAGGAGGAAATTCCTCTGCGGTTGGGTCTGTGTGCGTTTGGGCCCGGAGCGGCTCGGCCTGCGAACCAAACGGCTTCTAGGCGCAGAGGCGACCCCCGGTCACATGAGGCCCTGGGCAGAGCCTCTTATGGGGCCCCTTCAGACTGCGTCCATATTTTTAGCATCGCTCAGTTAAAAGCCGATTTTATTTATTTATTGTTATTTTTTCCAGTTGTGCCTCACAAAATGTTTTACTCCTGGTTATGTTTTTTGTTAAGCCCTTCAAAATAAGGGCTCTGCTTTCTCTTGAAATAAGTCTTTAGTTTTCTTGGGATAAATTATTGCACAACATGAAAAAAGTGATTCTGTTGGCCTTTCAAAATAAAGCCCCTTGGTGTTATCTTCCTCTAAATACTATGTTAGCATTAGCTTCAGTTGAATACCATGTTGGTATAACACCTTAGCATTAGCTTCAGAAAAATATGTTTGAATAATGCTACAGCGTTAGCTTCCTAAATACCATGTGAGAATAGCATTTTAGCATTAGCTTCAGTTAATTACCATGTTGATGAAGTGTGTTAGCATTAGCGGAACAGATGGGTTAGCGCAGCTAGCTTCTTAGGTACAGGTTTAACCAACCCAGCGTTTATAAATGGGCCCCATAAGGGAAGGAGATAAGCTAAACTCTTAGCCCAGAAGAGACCCGCGGCCCACGTATGGGGCCCACTAACACACTAAGTGGTGAGTTTTTTACTGGTGATTAAATGAGCGCCTCCTGCTGGCTCATTACGTAACCTGATGGTTTCCAGTCCAATGGCTGCTGCTTCCTAATGAACTCCGACCTCCTGCTGCTGATGTGCAGCTGACCGAGCAGCAGGCCGCTGCATGGATCCGAGTCCCAGGCTGGAATATCCTGCTACTGGTTGGTTTTACTGGTTTTACTGGTTTTGGGCTGACTGGGTAAGTGTTGACCAGATGAGTTCAGGACGTCAGCGTAGCGTGTTTGACTTTGCTGTAATGTCTTGTTTTATAGCCCGGCTCCTAAAGTCAGTGCATTTCCTGCTTTTTGTTGTTTTGCAGTGAATGGGTTGACTTTGTGGTTATTTAATTATGTGGTCGGTTTATTGTTTTAAGTCTTGGAAATTGGGACGCAGCTGGAAAAAGCTGTGATGCAGAAAGAGCTGGATCCACTAAAGGTGGAGGGAAGGAAGCCATCGTCCCCGATTGGATTCCCAGCATGTCGGAAAAAACAAACGACTGTTTCACGTCTGTTTCCCCACATCGCTGCGGCGCCGGGCCGGGAGTGGAGCGGGCCGGTAAGCCGCTCGCCTCCCAGAGTCCGAATGGTTCCAGCTGGTTCCCAGTCCAGAACCTCCAGAGTGCAGCGCTGGATGTTTCCCCCCCTGCAGCCATGTCTTCCAGATGTTGACCTGGTTTCATCCCGGCTCAGTGAACCGACTGGAAGCTGCACTTTAAACCCGGCTCAACTTTAAACCCGACTCAACTTTAAACCCGATTCAACTTTAAACCCGATTCAACTTTAAACCCGATTCAACTTTAAACCCGATTCGGCCTTAAACCCGATTCAACTTTAAACCCGATTCAACTTTAAACCCGACTCAACTTTAAACCCGACTCAACTTTAAACCCGATTCAACTTT
>NW_006800299.1:406479-421095 GCF_000485575.1 Poecilia formosa | reverse complement strand
CAATTCAACTTTAAACCCGGCTCAACTTTAAACCCGGCTCAACTTTAAACCCGATTTGGCCTTAAGCCCGGTTCAACTTTAAACCCAATTCAACTTTAAACCCGGCTCAACTTTAAACCCGGCTCAACTTTAAACCCGATTCGGCCTTAAGCCTGGCTCAACTTTAAACCCGACTCAACTTTAATCCCGATTCAACTTTAAACCCGATTCGGCCTTAAACCCGACTCAACTTTAAACCCGATTCAACTTTAAACCCGATTCAACTTTAAACCCGGCTCAACTTTAAACCCGATTCGGCCTTAAGCCTGGCTCAACTTTAAACCCGGCTCAACTTTAAACACGATTCGGCCTTAAACCTGGCTCAACTTTAAACCCGACTCAACTTTAATCCCGATTCAACTTTAAACCCGATTCGGCCTTAAACCCGACTCAACTTTAAACCCGATTTAACTTTAAACCCGATTCAACTTTAAACCCGGCTCAACTTTAAACCCGACTCAACTTTAAACCCGGCTCAACTTTAAACCCGACTCAACTTTAATCCCGATTCAACTTTAAACCCGATTCGGCCTTAAACCCGGCTCAACTTTAAACCCGACTCAACTTTAAACCCGATTCGGCCATAAGCCTGGCTCAACTTTAAACCCGACTCAACTTTAAACCAGATTCAACGTTAAACCCGGCTCGACTTTAAACCCGACTCAACTTTAATCCAGACTCAACTTTAAACCCGACTCAACTTTAATCCAGACTCAACTTTAAACCCGATTCGACTTTAAACCCGACTCAACTTTAAACCCGATTCAACTTTAAACCCGACTCAACTTTAAACCCGGCTCAACTTTAAACCCGACTCAACTTTAATCCAGACTCGACTTTAAACCCGATTCGACTTTAAACCCGACTCAACTTTAAACCCGACTCAACTTTAAACCCGATTCAACTTTAAACCCGACTCAACTTTAATCCAGACTCAACTTTAAACCCGATTCGACTTTAAACCCGATTCGGCCATAAGCCTGGCTCAACTTTAAACCCGATTCGACTTTAAACCCGACTCAACTTTAAACCAGATTCAACGTTAAACCCGGCTCAACTTTAAACCCGACTCAACTTTAATCCAGACTCAACTTTAAACCCGATTCGACTTTAAACCCGACTCGACTTTAAACCCGATTCAACTTTAAACCCGATTCAACACCCAGATGCCATTTTATTTTTTAGCTTTCATTCACTAAAAACTTTATTTTTCAAAACAAAATGTTGCAGATATTTTCACACTTCATGAACTTTTTCACTTTCTCTCGTCAGAAATGACAGAAATTTTAATTTTCATTTCCTTTTTAAGCAAACAGGAATCTGAAAAGTGTGGCATGTTTGTGTTCAGGCACCCTGAGTCAGAACTTTGACTAGATCCGGCTCTGGCTGCTTGTCTTTGTTTACTTTAACATCTACAGACTGAAGCTGAAAATTTTCAATTCTCGCTACAGATTCTCAGTTTAATTTTGGTCTGGGCTTTGACTAGGCCATCCAGCTGCATGTCTAGGCGGTTTGTCCTGATTAAAGGTGAAACTCCAGCCCTGTCTCCTGCAGGTTTCCTTCCAGGTTTGTTCTGGATGTAGTTTCCCTGTCCAACAGCATGATGCTGCCACTACTGTGCTTCACAGTGTGGACGGTGCGTTTAAGGCATTTAGGTTTTCTAAACGTTGGTTCAGCTCCAGAAGTTCCTCTCTGCTGATTCTTACGCATATTGAAGTCTGAGACAAACGGCTGATTTGTCTGATAAATTGTTGAGCTTGTGGAACCGAAGCAGCTCCATGTTTTTGCCTTCGGGGCGGCGATGTCTCCACTTCATGAGCCTCATGTTTTCATGCAGCTGATTTCCTGCCTGGAGGCCAAACAGCTACGGAAAGTCATCGACGTTTTAATAACAAGACAGTTATTTCTGCTAACATTTATTAATAACTCTAATGAAATATTAACAGATAATTTATAACAATAAAATAAGAACTGATATGTTTAGAAACTGGAACCAGGTTTATTTTGAAAAGTCAACGGAATCCTTTCAACATTTTTTAACAACAATGTGTGAGCTTTATTTTGAAGGGTTATAAACATTTGCAAAAGTCTGAACAGGCTTTTATTTTGAAAGGGCGACATAATCCCTTTTCCTGTAGTAATGTTATACCAGTTTATTCAAGAAATCACAAACTATGTAACATTTAGACTTTTATTTTGAAGAAGACATCTGAGCTTTATTTCCATTCAGATGGTTTTATTTTGAAAGGGCCAGTTGTTTTCTGTGTTGCCAGCAGTTTGAGGCCTGTGTTGCTCTGACGTGCAGCGATGATTTTAATAATAATAAAACAGATTGTGTCACGTTGCGACGCAGAACAAGCAGAGGAGATGTTTGTTTGGAAAAATGTAATAAAAGGATCTGGGAGCCGCAGCTGGACGGCCGATTTTCCTCTGTGGAAACAGCCGGCATGGAAACACACTGAGTGTGTGTGTGTGTGTGTGTGTGTGTGTGTGTGTGTGTGTGTGTGCTCCCTGACAGACATGAAGAAGAAAAACAGAGTCACAATTTTTTCTTGCCTCACTCCTGGTGGACTGGATCAGGAAGACGGCTCGGAAAAACCCGCCTATCAGCCCGGTTCTGTTTGGTTCTGTTCCATTCAGTTCAGTTCTGTTTGGTGTCGCCACGTGTTCTGATCCGTTTGTTGTTGAATCACGTGACGACAAGCGGAACCTTTTTATTTCCAAACCCGTTTTTCTGCAGGCTGAACATCCTTCAGTTTTCTGGAACCTAACCTGAGAGTTTTATTTTGAAAGGCCAACAGAATCTCCACTTCCTGTCTGGTTTCGGTCCATTCGTAACATGGAACCTCAGTTTGTTGTAATCCATCATTTGCAAGCTTTTACTTTGAAGAAAGTTTTATTTATTTATTTAATCTTCTAAAATATTTCAATCACTAAATTATTTATAACATGCTTTTATTGTGAAAAGGCAACACAATCTCAATTTAGGGCAACACAATCCCTTTTAGTTTGTGAATTTAGAGCTATTTAAGTCAATGATAGGAAAGATTTAGACTTTCATTTTGAAGAGCACATTTGAACTTTGCAATTTTTCAAATTAAAATAAATATATTTTGATTTTCAACATAGAACCTGCAATAAAATTTTAGACTTAAAATAAATAAGTTTAAAAAAATTACATTTATTTTGAAGGGTATCTTGCAGATTTATTTTGAAAAGCTGACAAACATCTTTTATTCTTAGTTTGTCACATCAATCCCTGTAATGTAAGCAATAAAACATTAAAGGCTTTTATTTTGAAATGTCAATGGTTTATGAGGAACATGCAAGAATCAACTCGATTATATTGACAGACTTATTTTGAAAGCTGTTTTTTTTTTTATTTACTTGAGTCGTTCTTTTATTTTGAAAGACCAAATTTCTTATTTTGATTGCAGGTTTATGCCTTTGCTGCTATGGCAGACATTAATAATAAATCATAAAGGAAAAGTTCTGGAAAGTTGTTTCTGACCACACACACCTTCTGCATCTCAGCACAGCGTCGCATCCTGAGCTGCATTATTTACATGAATCAGCGTGGCGGCACCTGGACGCCGCTCTGATCACTTCCTGTCCGCTGGTCGTTTCTTCCCCTCGGCTCTTTGGTTTCTGGACGGAGGGAAGATGCAGGAGATCTGAAAGAGGAGAGACTTTATTGATTGATTAGAATATAATCAGCATCTGGACTGATCAGCTGATCACTTCAATCTGAGGATAATAATGTTTTATCACTGATGACACTTTAAGCTGAAACTATAAGATTCTACATATTAAATCTGAATGTTTTTCACTTTATTATATTTGCTTACATCTTGGTGCATCATGTGACTTTTAGTTTTATTTTACACCACGATGCATCCAATACTTTCCAATACTTTCCAATACTTTCCATTACTTTGAAGTTTTCTTAATTTTACGCCGTGGTGAGCTTTGTTAGTTTGCATTTCTGTTTTTTTCTCTACTAAACTTAGTTTTACTGGATTCGTTGGTTCCGTGGTTTTGTTATTTTATGGTATTTTCTGTTACTTTGCATTTCTTTGGGATTTTTTACTTTATTTTTCTTGATTTTATTTTACAGCATTGCTCTCTGCAGTACTTTGTGATTCTTTATTGCTGCTTTACGTTACTTTGCTGTTATTTACGTTTGTGATTGTTGGAGATTTTAATGTTTATTTCATGTTAAAAAGGCTCACAGATTGATAGTAAACAGTAAATGAATGGAAGCGCAGCTCTTCACACCCAGGCTGCCACTTCCTCCATGCATCCTGAGCAGAAACACAAATACATCCACAGTATGAATGTGCAAAAATAACCATCTATAATTACACACTGTACTCACAGAAAGCCTGTAAAGACACATTTTACCGATGGAAATACCCGCCTGCTAACATTTAGCTGCTGCTTTCTTCCTCAGGGGAAACTTTTTGTTTTCTATCGTCTGTAAAAAATATTAATCGTTGAATCATTTCAGTTTTTATCTGAAGCTGAAAATGAATTTCTGTTTTCTGGCAGGATGGTGCCATAAGGACACTTCCTGTCGGGACTAACAGCGCCGCAGGCGGGAAGCAGCAGGTGAGTCCAGCCCGCCGTAGTCACTGTGTAGCAGCGGTTCTGGTTCTGGACCGGTTCTGGGTCCTGTTGGGAAAGCACACGGAGCCAGGAGTGTGGCATTAAGTCAAACTGTTCAAACACCTGAACACATCGACCGCTTTAGGAGAAATCCTGACTTTACCACGTTTTGCCCTGTGGATGCCCCCAGACGACTGGGGTGGGGGTAGTAAGGGAGTGGTGGGGGCATTAGGGGATGCTGGGTGTTCCCTTCGCTCTGCGTTTCAACATGAACCAACGCTGCAGGAATGTTCCTCACTCAGTTAAAAATAGAGGATTCGTTTCAGTGAAACACTAAATTAGAAGCTTTCAGTTACAACCCGACTAACCGGGTCCTTCAGGCATGTGGAGGACACCTATACAGGGTTTAGGTACTGATGGACGGACGGTTTTCTTTTTGTTGGTTCTGTTCTGTTTCTTGTCTTCATCAGACTTGTAACTGTTTTTATTATTAGTCTGTGTTGGTTCTGATGGACCGGGCCTGGGTCGATGATCTAGTTAAGATGTTCTGAGCCAGTTCTGCACTTTGCCTGATTAAAACAAGGCATCTGGTTTGGAAAACTAAAAGATGGTCGGTAAGAACAGCAGGATTTATTTAAAATGTTTCTGTATTTATCCAAGTTTAATAAATAAATTAGTTTTAAAAAGCAGTTATTAAAAGACAAATAATTTCCAGTGTAAAAAGATTTTGATATTTGTAATAAAAGAAAAAAGTAGAATAGAAAGATCTTGTATTGTCTCTCAGTGGTTAAATTCATTGACTGTGAAAAAATAAATGAATATAGAGACTGCACCATTATTTAAAATATGATATTTACTCCAATTAAATTAATCAGCTAATTAATTTTGCTCTAATTAATCAGCATTAACCAACTGCTGGCCACCGAACTGGAGTCTGTGGGGCCACACAATATCAGCGTAGGGGCCACAAATGGCCCGTGCCCCTCAGTTTGGACACATTTATTTGAAACTAATTCACAAATAAGGACATGTTGTAATTATATGCAGAAAAATATATTTATATTTATCATATTTTTTCTCTAGTATTTCCTATGAACGGATGATAAACAGACGCGTTGGTATTTTTCTAGCAGCTCAAAGCTAAAAATAAAACTAGCTGCCGGGCGAAGAAAGCCGGCCCCGGCAGAGAGATCACCGGCTGTCAGCGGCTCGCGTCCCTGCCGAGGCTGGGAAACGAGCCGCTGCTTTCAGCACCCCGCCAGCTGAGCGCAGACCGACGGCGGATAAAAACGGACCTCCGACCTGCTCCGCGTCTCGCCGCTAATGCTGCTAATGTTCCCGCCGTTCAGGGTCACAGCTTCCGGGAGTTTCCCCTCGATCTGCCCAGAAATGTGGCGACCCTTCCCCTACAGGGACATCAAACTACGGAAGAGATTGGAAATAAATTCAGGATCGATATCTGGTTATAACCATACCTGTGAAGTCTCACGTTTTTTCTGGGAAACTACCGTATTTTACCTCCCTCTCCCGCCGTGCTCCCGTATTAGCATTTCCCCCCAGCACCGCTCTCATAGTAGCACCGGGCGGCGACATTTCCTGTCATATACATAACTTCTTCATGTGGTTTCCATGATGAGGGGGTGAGTCTGAAAACATTTCTCCTGCTGCTAGCATCTGCTTGTTCTAAATGAAAATCAGCCTTTCTTCTTTGACTTCCCATGATTCACTTCCTGCCACTGAGCCCCCTGGTGGTTGAAGAAAAATCCACAGAAAAGCTGCACTGGGCTAGAAGCTGCATGGTTCAAAGGGTGGGGCTTATAAAATACAGTAGTTTACATGTTTAGCTACAAACTAAAGACTTATTTAGCAAATTTAACATGCAGTTGCCATTAGTTTGCATGCAGTTGTTAGCTAAATAATTAGCTTGGAGCCAAATATTTCTTCTTTAAACTAAATATTTAGCTTCAGGCTAAATGTTTAGCTAGCAACTACGTGCAAGCTAATGGCAAACATTCAACCTAGCTTGGAGCTAAATATTTAGCTTGGTAGCAATATATTTAGCTGGCTAACTAAATTTGGAGCTAAATGTTTTATATCTTGTTGTAAAGATATGCTAAATCTGTCAAACTTAACGTTTGGACAAGTTTTTCTCCTAAATATTATGAAAAAGTTTCTTGTAACCACGCCAACCAACTTTTGGACTTGACTAAGTTTCCCTTAAAAACTTTGTGAGTGCGGCTTATGGTGAGGTGCGCTCTGTAGTCCGGAAAATAGTAAATATTTAGCTCCAAGCTAAACGTTTAGCTTGCGACTACATAAAAACTTATACGAAACAAGTAAACTACATGTTTAGCTAAATAAACTGTTTAGTTTGGAGATAAATATTTATTTTGCAAATTAAATATTTAGCTTGCTAGTTAAGTACTTAGCTAGCAAGCTAAATATTTGGGCTCACTCCACGTATTCAGCTTCCTAACTATTTAGTTGGTAAACCAAATATGAAAAAAATGAAAATATGACTTTAAACCATGAACCCCTACAGACTAAATAACCCAGATTGTTTCTGATCATTTTGACTGTAACTGTGTAGAAACAGGAATCTATAAACAGCATCTGAGTCCTAAAAGTCAGAAAAAGTGATTTTATGGTGTTCATTTCAGCCTGTAATAATCCTATAATAATCCCCTACCACCAAAACCACATCAGCCTGAGCCTGTAACTGTGTGGTTTCATTTTTCCGTTAAGTAAGGAGGATATTTGTGATATAAAACTGTAAAACATGCAGCAGTTTGAGTCAGAGGAGACGAGCTCCAGATAGGTTGAAGAAGAAGTCGCAGCAGGAGCCGTTCGGATAAATTATGGTGATCTTGAAAGCAGCAGAAGTCATTAAGTGATGATTACATTCAGACTGTGGAGGATTTCCAGAGTATGTGTGTGAATGGAGAATGTGCTAACCTCTCCAGGTTTTATTCAGAGGCTAAAAAATGTCCAGTTGCTGAGTTTCCATGCTTTTATTTTGAAATCTGAGAAACTTTGTTTTCGTCTCTTCAGTTTAAACTCAAGCCTTCGTCGTTGGCTTGACTATCACTGCTGCATTGCCAGAGCAATAAAATGCATGACCACTGAAGGCATGTGAGAGTGTGTGTGAGAGTGTGTGTGTGAGTGTGTGTGTGTGTGTTGATGTATTTCCCATCAGTGCTGGTCATCTCTACCCAGCCCCTTCCCAGAATCCTCCACTGACTCACTTGAATCAAACTGCGAGTCAGCTGTTTGAGTGAAGCCAATCAGCAGCGCCGCCGCCTCGTCGTGTTCTTTAAATGGGTCGGGACATTCCGTACGGTCACACCTGTGGAGGTATTCACAACCTGCAGAACCGGAAGAACCGCCGGGTTTATGGGCCAATGCGTTCGGGATTAAAGCTTAAAGAGAAGCAGCTGCAGGACGGAAACATCCTGCCAGATGTGCCGCGTAGAGAGGGAGTCCTGCCACGGTCCAAACGGACCGGGCCAGCAGCACCTGATGCAGGAGGCCTGGTCTCGGTTCTGGCTCGGTTCTGGCTCATCAGAACCGCATCAGAGGCATTCCGGGTCCCAGAAGGAGACTTGATGTTCTCATCAGACGTGTCCAGAAGGTCCAGTTCAGTCTCAGGTTTCCATAACGAAGCTGAACTCATTCTATTGGATGGTTCTGATGGAACTGGACCCAGAGAAGGACTAATCTGGGCCTGGACAGGGTTCTGCAGAACACATGGATAGAACCTGCATCTTAAGAAATGGAAAAGAAAGGAAGGATGCAGACGAGCAAGTTTTAAATCATACAAGACATTTTTACATTTTTATGTGAAGTTGTACAAATTTACAACTTTGCTGTAAATTTGTATGAAGTGGTTTGCAATTGTGGGAAACGCTAACTACAACGTTAGCTGCGCTAACTACGTTAGCTGCGCTAACTACAACATTAGCTGCGCTAACTACAACGTTAGCTGCGCTAACTACAACGTTAGCTGTGCTAACTACAACGTTAGCTGTGCTAACTACGTTAGCTGTGCTAACCCTGCTGCACTAATAAACATCAACACTGTATTTAGCAGAAGCTAATGCTAAGCCACGACTATAGCCATCTAATTACTTGAAGAATTCCTGACAGTCGATAACCACAAACTTCCACACAGATGCTGAACTTCATCCAACTGAAAGTTTATAAAACCGTCTAATAAATTAGCGGTTTAAAATTTATAGCTCCTCTATCAGCGGATGTTCCTGTGGTTAATGTTGTCTTAATGAGACGCCGGATAACGTATCAGAATGACCCATGTTGTGTCCAGATGTGTAAAATATACTGCCCCTCCCCAACGTGTTGCTGCTCACTGTTGAAACAACATTTTCCCTCACTTTAAGAAAAACAAACAAGCTGTTATTTCTGGAGGTATTTACAAAAAACAACCCAAAAGATTTACCAAGAACTCTAAAAGCAGAGGCTGTCATTAAGCTAGCCTGCAGCTCGGCTCCGTTCGCTAATCCTGAACATGCTAACGCTAGCAGCATGTGACTAAAGGTGATTCCTGGCTTCAGGAAGCGCCGCTGCACGTAGCAACACTGTGACGCAATGCTGTGGTTTTCTCCTGTCGCCTGGAGGAGGCGCTGCTCTCAGACCGGCTCACCTGTCTGACGCACCGACACAAAACTTCGCCTGCATCTGAAAAACACTTTTTAATACTTTATACTTTTTCTGTAACTATTCTGACTTACGGAATGATTCATTCCAAAGTTTTATAACTGCATTACTTTCAGTATTTCATCTAAAGTATTATTAACCAGCTGGAGGAAGATTCAGCCAATCACAGGACAGCAACACAGTGCCTGAAGACGACGAGGAGGCTAGGAGACTAGGAGGCTTGGAGGCTAGGAGACTAGGAGGCTAGGAGACTCGGAGGCTAGGAGACTAGGAGGTTTGGAGGCTAGGAGACTAGGAGGCTAGGTTTTGTTCAAAGTGAGCTTCAGAAAGGCTGAGAAGGGAAAAGTGAGTTTGAGTGCAGGAAGGCTGAGTTCCTGGAAGGAAGGAAGGAGACAAAGAAGGAAAAGAAATGTTCTGGTTCTGGTCCTGACTCTGGTTCTGGCTCTGGCTCCGGTTTGGACCGGGCCCAGCAGAACCTCGAGGCGTTTGGGCCTTAATGACTCGTTCGTGTCCGCCCGGTGCAGGAAGAGCCTTCGGGCTTCCGTAGCTCCGGAAGTTACGAGCCGTACTTGAAGGCAGCGCGCCGTCTGCTGTCTCCCTGAGCGCTATCATTCTCCCGTTCGGCTTCCTGCCCATAAATATTTGAGCAGCCCCATTAGGGCGAGGTAATGTGAAAACCCTGGTCCACGCACACACCCACGGCGCCGCCATCGCGGCCTGTCGCGGCGCGAGCCCCCGGAGCTAACGGCTAATTAAGAGTGAAACAGGTTTAACGAGTTTAGACTGTTCATTAAGGCAGAAAGCTGATTAATTAACAGCGGAGGGAGAGACTTCGTTAATGAGTCGTGTGATTAATTAAGTCTACGGCTGACAGAAACGTAACTTTAAATGGGAAAAGGTGAAGAATGATCCGAATCAGGAGGAACAGGAGAGGAAAACGGGAACGATGAGGGAAAAGTTCAACCGAAACGGTCGAGAAAACTAGAAATCAGCTACAGGAGAAAGTGAATATTCATGAATTATTCTGTGGCTTTAGTCAGTGAGCCGCAGCAGGTTTCAGGGTGAAGCAGCGAAACGCCACCAGCTTGACCAGAGCAGAGGAAGAGCAGGCGGCCGGGGACTGAACGAACCGAGGAAAGGAACCGTTTCTTCACGCGGTTCACTTCTTCTGGGTTTCACCTTCATTAACATCCGGGTCTGTGTCTGGTACGTTCTGATCCGAAACCCCAAAGATGATGAACGTCTTGGTCTGAGTGGACAAAACAACCGACCCGTTACCGCTACGCGGTTACCACGGCAACCGGACCAGAGCTCAGCTCCAGCACCGACCCGACCCAGAACTGAACGCTCCAGCTGCTCACATGCAAACAATCGGGCGAGGAAATGCAAAGCGCGATGCAAAGCAGCAGCAGGTTTACAGACCAAACCTGGAGAAAGTTCAGGAAGGAAAAACTCCGGCTGCGTTTCTGGACGTCTGCAGGTTAAAACTGTAATTGGAGGGAGAGGAGAGACGGGGCAGGAATAATAAATGTGAGTAAAGAAACGGGATGACGAGGCGTGGAGGGGAAGCAGGTGCTGCTGACAGCGCCGTCCTCTGTTTCCATGGTAACGCTGAGAGGCGAACGCTTCCTGTCTGACTCCAAACCCTGGACAAAAACATCAGTTTATTACATGAGCGCAACGGTTCCCTTCAAAATAAAACTCATTATTCTGATGGCTCAAACAAAACGCCATTTATTTTAAATTCCTTCTGATTCACGTCTTAGAAAAATATGAGAATCATTTTTAATCTGGTGATGCTGGAGGAACTGCATCTATCTGTGATACGTCTACGCTGCCAGCAGCAGAAACAGTAGATATGAAATAAAATGTTTTTCCTCAAACAGCTGATGCTGTTTCCTCCTCCATGAAAATGTTGTCATTTTGTAGCGACTGGATTTGATCAGACCTGCAACAAACAGAACTGAGTTTAAACGAGTCGAAGTTTGATGGGATGAGCTGAACGCAGAGAAACAATAAAGAAACGGAGGAATAAAGAAACGGAGGAATAAAGAAACGGAGGAATAACGAGCCGTTTACAGTGAATCACTGAAACAGTAATTACTCCAGATATCAAACATCAGAACCTACAAATTTATTTTTCCTTTATTTTTTTCCTTCGTTGAATTTTTCTTTTTCTTGTTTTTCTCTTTTAAATATTTGTTTCTTTTTTGATCTGCCAATTAAAAATGTTATCGTAAAACTTCAGCCAGCAACAACGAAGCTCCAGATGCGTTTAAACTTTCAGTTTTAAATTCAGTTTGAATTGTTGATGGATTTAGTCCTTAGATCAGTTTCTCCAAATTCTAAAACAAAATCTAAATCAGAGAATTAAAGGTTGAACTGAAGCTCTCGTCATCCGTTGCTCTCGGTTACTGAAGGCGTATTAACCTCCTGTCTTCATGTTAGTACTGTAGAAATATTTATGTAAATATTTGATGCTGCTGGTTCTTCTGTGGCTCAAAGCTGAAAGTTTGGAAACCTCTGATCCAAATGACCGGAAATATTAGTCAAATGAGCAGCAGGACGAACAGAGCAGCTACAGACCGAGGAGGAAGCGTGCATCAGCTGCAGCCATGCAAATCAGCGCCGTGAGGCTTCCTGCAGGACCGGGTCGGACCGGGCCGAGCCGGACCGGAACCGGCTGACAGTGGCTCCATTTACCAGAAGGAAATTATCCTTCCAAAAATAACTTTCTGCCTCCTTTGGAATATTCCCTCCATTCTGGACAGAAAAGCAAAGACGAAGCGAATCGTTTCTCGTTTCTCCAGGCGTTCCCCAGGGCGGAGCTCTCGGCCCACTGCCTCAGGTTATATACATAAAGGGTTTGCCATATTCACGCCCTGCCAGGTCAACGCTCATCAAACTGTTTTACATCATGGTTTAATAAGTGACATAGTTTTAAAGCTTTTATTTATGTTAATATTTAAAGATTCAGATCTAAAGTTTAAATGACATAAAATAAATGAAGTGAAATATTTTTTCTGCTGCATTGAATATTTTATAAACATATTCATCAAATCTGGAAACTTTTAGACAAATCAGAGACCGGCTGCAGACATGGATTTGTTTCCTCTAAATCAGAGATTTCAAACCTCAAAAAGTATTTAAAAGTTTTTAAACTTATCTGCTCAAAAATAAACTAAAAAAATAAACATTAAATGACTGCAGAAGCAAAACATGAAAAGTTCAGCAGACAGTTTCTGACTCTGGAGTTTGTTGTTTCCTTGTTTAGCTGAGTGTTTGGAACACTGACTGCTACAGGAGATCTTTGCTGCCGTCACCATCAACAACCACGAAAAATTCAATTAAGTTACAACATTTAGTTTCTCTCTGGGATCAATAAAGTCATTCTGGATTTGAATCGAGTTGCATTGCGACTGAGGGGCCGCGCAGAATGCTTCAGGGGGCCACAAATGGCCCCCGGGCTGCTCTTTGCACACCCCTACCCTGAGAGCTGTTGTATGTTTTGGTTCTGGATGAGTCTGAGCTCCGCGGATCAGAGCTGGACGCATTTCCCGGATTTTCACCGTTAGTTTCCTGGTTTTCTGCTGCCTGACGTCAGGAATGTTTTTCTGTTTGGTTTTTCGTTTCCTGGAAGCAGAAATTCTTCCGACTTTTTCCCGCCATCGTTTTCTCCATCCTCATCAGATTCCCTGGCAGCTGCTGCAGCCGTGCATCTGCCGCTACTGTATTGTCTGTAAACATCTGGTTTCCATGGAGACGGGGTGTCATGACCTGGGATGTCTGGGTGGCGTGTTGAGGCCTGCGCTCAGAAATGCAGGATGCAGACGGAGAATCTGTTCAGGAGAAACCAGGAGAGACGCAGCAGGAGACGCTGCAGGCTGCAGCAGGAGACGCTGCAGGCTGCAGCAGGAGAAGCAGCATGAAGCTGCATCTCCTGCTGCAGCTTCAAGCTGCGTCTCCTGCTGCAGCTTCATGCTGCGTCTCCTGCTGCAGCTTCATGCTGCGTCTCCTGCTGCAGCTTCATGCTGCGTCTCCTGCTGCAGCTTCATGCTGCATCTCCTGCATCTCCTGGTGCCTCTGAGCCGAAGCTGCTCCGGTTTTTGGGTGAGTTTGTGGTTTTCTTTGTGCTGCTGCCATCTGTGCTGCTGGAGGTTCGGTTCGTGTTGCGATGTTCGTCACGGCAGCGCTGCAGACGCGCAGACCCACACCTCCCACCTGCCGGCTGCGCCGCGGATGTAACGGCGCGGGGGCGGGCGCCGAGTGTGTGTGTGTGTGTGTGAGTAGCGGGTGTTTGGGACAGTAGTCATTCAGCCGGCCGCCCCCATTGTGTCAGGAATAAACTGCAGCTTGCACACACACACCTAAACACACACTGTTGCTCCGCTGCAGGAGAGGAAGAGGAGAGTTTCTCCTTCGTTCTTCATCCATTTTCTGCTTCTTTAAACTCACTGATAAAATGTTTTACTTCCTTTAAATTTGACCAATTTCTCCAATTTTTCTCTATTCTTACTGTCATTTTACCAGAAATCAAAATAAATATTCATACTTGCTTCATATTTTATTTATATTTTTAGTTAATAAGTCAGAAGTTGGTCCGTTTCTCATCCTCGTCTCAGTTTAAATGAATAAATCAGTTGTTGACGAACATTGATTGATTTTTAATCTGCTGTTTGGATCAGAACCAGCTGGAGGTTCTGGTTCTGATCGGACCGAAGCTCACTGCTCCACATGTTGATGTTTGTGATGGTAGGTAGAGTCTGGAGGTTGTCATGGAAACCTGGTGGATAATTGTTTCTTCTTCAGAGGCATGTTCTCTTGTTTTTCCCATGTTGGGAAATTATTCATAAACAGAAACTTTCAAAATTTATTTTTCTTCTTTAAACATTTCCAGTTTTTCTCTATAAGTTAATTTTTTTTTACTTATTTTCTGCCAGAATCTTTTATTTGTTTTTCTCTGGAGCTCATAATTTGTTTTAGACCAAACGTTCTGCAATTTTATGAGTTTCTGTGAATTTTTTTATTTTTTCTGCATATTTAGTTTTTTTTGTTAGTGTTTCTCTGCGTGTTTTCCCGTGTTTCTCTGTGTTTCTCTGTGTGTTTCTCTGTGTTTCTCTGTGTGTTTCTCTGTGTTTCTCTGCGTGTTTTCCCAGTTTTTCTGCGTGTTTCTCTGTGTGTTTCTCTGTGTTTCTCTGCGTGTTTTCCCTGTTTTTCTGCGTGTTTCTCTGTGTGTTTCTCTGTGTTTCTCTGCGTGTTTTCCCTGTTTTTCTGCGTGTTTCTCTGTGTGTTTCT
>NW_006800299.1:402349-405851 GCF_000485575.1 Poecilia formosa | reverse complement strand
TCTTTAAACATTTCCAGTTTTTCTCTATAAGTTAATTTTTTTTTACTTATTTTCTGCCAGAATCTTTTATTTGTTTTTCTCTGGAGCTCATCATTTGTTTGACCAAACGTTCTGCGATTTTATGAGTTTTTGTGAATTTTTTTATTTTTTCTGCATATTTAGTTTTTTTTGTTAGTGTTTCTCTGCGTGTTTTCCCGTGTTTTTCTGCGTGTTTTCCTGGCTTCAGGCCGTCCCTCCTGGTCTCTGTCAGGACGCAGCTCTGCGTTGGAGCTGCTGAGGGATGAATGGAGGATGCGTCGGCGTCGCTCCGCTCTCACTCGGAGCCTCTGGCCCACAGCAGCTCTAAAAATGTCGAACTCGGGACGAGAGGCTCTTCCTGTGCTCTGAAGAGGCGTTTTGCTTATGAAGTTATTTAATCTGTCGGTTTATTTAAAGATCCTTTTCTTCCATCTGTGTTCTCCGCTTTTGCCTCGTTTTTCTCTTCAGCTGCTCTTCCTGAGTTTTCTTCTCTCGTCTTCAGGGACGTTGCGTCATTTTTCCACCATAATAGAAATTTCTGATGGATTTATTGATGAACTCCAGCATTCAGGAAACTCTGAACGTCAAACTGAATCATTTTAACCAAATGTTCAGGTAAATTTCCAGCCTGAGTCTCTGTTTCCTCACACAAACGTCAAATTTAAACTAACAGTTTTAATTCATTTAATATTTATATTTTATCATTTTTATTTATTGCATTTTTCATCATTATTTTGAACTTATTTATCATTTATTTTTTTAAATTTTTAACTTTTCTTTTTTATTCATTTGTTTTTATTTTAATTTTTTTATTTTGTTTATTTATTGAAGTTTTATATTTGTATTTATTCATTTACTGTATTTTTATATTTTATTTTCATAATTTTAGTTTTAATTTTGTAAATAAATTTTTTATTTTTATATTTTGTATATTTACTTAATTATTAATATATGCCATTCAAAAATTTTGATTTTACAGAAATGGCTACCTGGTAAAAATCGCCTTCAAAATAAAAGCATAATTTCTGTATCCATGTTTCATTTTAAGAGTCCAGGTCAGACAAGCAGCTGGGGGTCTGGTTGCTGTACAGTGTCGGGTCCGGTCTGGAACAGAGCAGAATATTCCGTCCCGTTTGTTTCCGTTTATTCTGAGTACTTTCATAAATGTTGAGCTTTTTGTGCTGACGCCGTTTCTACGGCTTAGTTAAAGTTTGGATGAAGGTTCTCCAGTCTGCTGGTGGGAAACCTCGAGTGTAGACGAGGGTTTCCCAGAATCCCCATGTCCGACTTATTTTCCTTCCACAGAACTTTCCAGCCCTGGTGGTTGGCTGGCTGACCATATTTGGCATTTTGCGGCAGGATGTGATGCGACCAGGTGAAACGGCGTCTGAGGATTTTACTGGCTGGAAAACAAACTCAGCTTCCTGCTGCATTCTGCAAGCTGTTGTGGAAAATGTAATGAATCTCCTGGAATACACACACGCATGCACACACACACACGTGCGTGCACACACACACACGCGCTCATGCACGGGGGGCGATCTCAGTAATGGTTTCAAGGCCCAGCAGCTCTGTGGAAAATATGACCAGCTTCTGATTTCCACTGGAAATTTACACCAACAGGACGCAGACCCCCTCTTCATCCCTCCTTCATCCCTCCTTCCTCACCTCTCCTCCTTTTCCATCCCTCTTTCTGCCGTTTTCCCTCAAACGGAAACGTGAGTCTGTGGTGGAAAAGAAAAGTGTGTTGCTGCAGTGGATCCTCTGTAGGAGAACATGGAACCGCTTAGCTAACGCTGTCACATCATGTTTCCATGCTAACCACAGGCTGGTGTGTGTGTGTGTGTGTGTGTGTGTGTCATCAGAGGTGGTTGTTAGGAGCCCTTCAGGATCTCCTCTCGTGCTGCGCTTAAAGCCTCTCTGATCCGTTATGTAACGGCTCCCAGACTCCAAACTGAAACATTCAGCAGAAAAAAAAGATTCAGGAAATTTTCTTAAAGAAAACCTGAAAACTTTTTAACATATAATTCAGGAAAAAAATCAGGAAAACTAGTTTAGAGAAAGTTCAAACTGTCATAATCCCCAGGTGATTAGCATCTCAGAAACTCCTGACCTTTGACCCTGAATCCTGTGGATTCAGACTGAAAAACAGGAAGTTAAAACATTTCTTCTGTTATAATAGAAGATCTTTGGCAGAAAAAAAATTAATTTAAGCTTAGAAAAACCGACGAATTCAGAGTTTCACATCATTAAAATGATTCAGGCTGCTGCGTATCCCCTCTCCAACAGAGGAGCAGAGGAGCAGAAAAAGCAAAGGAGATGGACCAGCAGCTGGGGTGTGTTGAGCTAGCATGTTAGCATGAAATTAGCATGATACAGCAAGTCTTCAGTCATAGGCCTCTTCTGTTTTGTTGGAACACGGACTGCTACTGGAGGCCTTCCACCCATGATGACTTTTTGAAGCTGCTTAGATAATAATTGGGATAAATCAATTATTTTTAAATCGAATTGAATCATAGTGAATTGGCACAGAGAAAAACAGTGTTAATGGAAAGTTTAGTGGAAGGAAAAAGTCAGTTTTTAAAAAGAGAGAAACTGAATTTGACTGTAATCTATAATCCTCAAAAACATGCAGAAATATGAATATATTACAGAATTTCTGCTTTTGGAATGAAATTAATGAAGAAAATATTTTCACAACTATTAAAAAAAGTCAAGCAGTTTGAAAATACAGTAAAGCATCAAGAAATTTGGCTAAAATCACTTTCTGTGTACAAACAGAACAACAGGAACGATTATGAACCGAAAATGTTTTTTAAAATCCTAATTTATTCAACTACGGAAAGCCATCCTCCCATTTTATGTAACAGAATCTGCTGTGAGTCCAAGCAGTTAAACTTGCAGTTGGCAAATTTGTGTAAAAAAATTGGAAAGTTGCTCCGTTGAAAGCCGCAGGTTAGCATTTAAATGTAAAAGCGGATGCGTGTGAAGCAACATGTCGCAGATTTACACTCGTCTTCCGTCACAGGAGCTAAATTTGGAGGATTTCCGTCAGAGAAACTCTAACCTCGGTACCCCAAAAACTTCCTGCTCCCACACGCCCACTTCCTGTTTCTGCAACCTGCCGGCGCTGCTGCTGCCTCCCACACACTCACTCTATTCAACGCACACACACACACACACACACACACACACACACAGCCATCCTACTGAAGACTTTACATTCATGTCAGCTACTGCACTCATCCCTAGGCTTAGCTAAAGCTATGCTAGCACAGCAGGTCTTGATGCCTAATTCTGATTTTCTTTTGCTAAAATCTGTTTAGAGTTTTTTCTGCGTCGTTGTTCATGTCAGTAATTAAATGTGATCACATTAGACTTCTGAGTGAACAGTTTACGGCAGTAAAGATGGCCGCCGCAGCGCTCTGTTTACGGCAGTAAAGATGGCCACAGTAAAGATGGCCGCCGCAGCGCTCTGTTTACG
>NW_006800299.1:400901-401861 GCF_000485575.1 Poecilia formosa | reverse complement strand
CAGTAAAGATGGCCACAGTAAAGATGGCCGCCGCAGCGCTCTGTTTACGACAGTAAAGATGGCCGCCGCAGCGCTCTGTCACAATAACAAATATAAATGGTCCCAGAAGTTATTGCGATAAACGATAATATTGTTATTTTGGGACCATTTTCCAGTAACATAGCGGTAAAATCAGCGTAATAATAATAATAATGACAACGCATTCTGAAAGATCAATAAACTTTAAATTCTGATGAATATCTTTGTAAACAACACTGACATGGCCGTTCAGACTGCAGATGATTTGAAAACTATCAGATTTAATTCCTACAGATCGGATTTTTATTTCAGTGAAAAAATCGTAATTATCACGTGCGACGCTCAGTTTGTTCAGCTAGAAACAAAGGTTATACAGACGAGGTTAAAATGACTTAACTACACAAAGTTTGTCAATAAATGTAATATTTAAGAGCAAACAGTCATGTGGAGTTCCTCAAGGCTGTGTCATCGGACCACTTATTCGCTACACCTTGCTAACAACTTTCTGTTCCTCCTTGATCACATGGCCGCAGGATCACTGTCCTCCATCCTGATCATGGAGGTGGAACTTGTTGTTTTTCCTGATTTCATAGAAAAATTGAGAATAAAAAAACTAACTGGATGGAAGAAAACCAAACATAGGTTATCTGTGGAAGACGCACAAATCAGATTTTTTTGGGTGAAGAGATCAGACTGACGTGAAAAAGTCGAACTTGGGTTTCACCGCTAAACGTAGCTAGCAGCTAGCACAGCTGCAAAAAGGGCCTCACTTCCACAAGTGAGGCCCTTTTGGGTGAAAGTGGAACATTTGAGCCCATTATGGAGTATAAACACACACACACACACACACACACACACACGTCCAGGGGCATAATTTACATCGGAGTTGCTGTAAAACAGTGCGCGTCTGTGTGCGTTTGTTTGTAATACCTTGTGGGGACG
>NW_006800299.1:384736-400578 GCF_000485575.1 Poecilia formosa | reverse complement strand
CCGTCCTGATGTCTGACTGACGGACGTGAGGAGGAAACGTCTCAGGTTGAATCCAGAAGTGAACAGAACCGTTCCGGTTGGGAAGCTCAGCGTTCCGGTCTGCAGTTCTTCCAGGAATCCTCTGCCGGTGTTTCCCTCCAGCTGGTTCCGGGGAGGATCCCGGGTCAGTCGCAGCTCTGATCCGGATCAGATGTTAGAGTGGCCTCAGCAGCGGCCCCGCTGACGGAGGGAGGAGGTTCTGATGAAGGATCGCAGGGAGTGAAAACCTTTTGGGAGTTCCTCCGGTTCCTCCTGCAGCTCCAGCAGGAAGTGGGGGCGGGACTTCCTGTCACCTCTTGTTGGGAATCCTCGTGTTCGATCACTTCCTGGAGTTCTGATCCATTTCTGACTCCATAGATCGGCTTTTTCTGATTTTACTCGTCTCTGCAGCATCAAACCGTTTAGCTTTAGGAAATCAGCTGATTTGTTCTGCACAGATCTTCCTTCCTAGATCTGATTCTGCCAATCTAGTCTCATGCATCTTTTTTAAACTAACTTGTATAATAAAGTCTACTGAGATGTTTTATTTTTTCTGATTCATTTGTAGACATTTTAGTGCAACTAAAAGCACTAAGATGATATTTTTAGCGTTGCTGCGGCTGATTTATGGTGCTTTCAGTCCTTTTAGATTTAATGTGGCTTTTAGCAGAAAATTGTCCAAAGTGTAAAACGCTCCGTTTATGACCGACTTCTCGCAGCGGCAGAAAAACAGTCTGAGCGTTTCTGAAGCAGGCAGCGGGATCGGTAGCCGCTCGGCGTTGGGGCTGGAAGCTGTCCGACCGCCTACTCGGATCGCCCGGAGGTGACGGCGCGCCGCTCCGCGCTTCCCCCACGGCGCTCTGGGAAACGTAGGAAGAGCGGCAGGAATAGAAGCGGAGGAGAGGTGGGAGGAATATTCCTGCAGATTCCAGCCAAACAGGAAGCGACGTTTCCCCCGAAGCTCCCAGTTTGAGATGTTTCTGCGCTGGTTTGGCTTCCTGCTGGCCTCCAGCAGCCTTGCTCCAGGGCACGCCGGCAGACAGGAGGACGGTTCTGGATCCAATTAGCTCTCAGATGTGACCCCAGCAGAATTCACACACTGCTTTTTCTAAAACAGAAAGCAGGTATTGTGATCTAACTGCTGAGCAAGTTTATTTTTATTTCTAAAAGTCGCGGCAGGGGGGAATTGGCCCGGCGCTTTATTTGGCCTGGCACCGAGAAGGCCGTTAAATGCTTTAGGTTTAATACGCAGGAACCTGCAACACGCCGGATCTCTCTCTCACACTCACACACACACACACACACACACACACCATGCTTTCTACCTTACTTCATTAATCCTGGCCTTCAGGTCTTAATTTGTTTTATAATTTTTCCCTTCAGCCTCGGAGAATTTCTTGTAATCGTTTAAAACTGAACGCTTTTTTCTTACGTTGTCTTTGGACTTTGGCTGATCTTCAGTCAAAATTCAAAATGTTTTTTCTGACCCAGACTTCCAAAGCTCGCTCTACTTTTTATGGATGGATGGAAAATATGATGAAACGGGAAAAAAATGTATGTTATGCAATCTGAGTCAAACTCCTTGAACAGATTTGTCAAGGTCTCGATGTTTCATGTGCAGCTGAGATGGAAACGCTCCTGAGTCACCGGCACAGAAAGCTGTGTGTCATCTGCACAACTGTTGACATTCATGCAATGTGTCCTGATGACGGCACCACAGGACAGCTGGTTCTGATTGAACCCGAGCGCTGAGCCGTGGGGAACGCCGTCCAGCTGCACACAGATACATTTCAACACTTTAATGGCTGAATTTGGAAAATTATTTGTTTTTTTAATGTTAGATGTGAATTTAATCAGTGATTATTATTTCATACATCAAAGTTATTACTAATTTGAATTTGCCTGAGATGCTAATTAGCAACGCTAGGCGTTTATTGAATAAAACAAACTTTTCATCTGGTGATTATGTTATTGATGCTGAAACAAAACTATTTTTAACAACCATTACTTTTTCATCATTACAGTATTTCAAATACAGCAAAATTAGTGCAATATGAAATCCGTTTAACAAAATGAATTTTTGTTTTTCAACAGTCGTTCGTTTTCACTCAGTTTCATTCCTTTGTTGCCGAGTGTTGCTAAAAAGCCACGAACTCAAAACTAGAAATACCTCTTATAATTTTTACCACATGTTGGCTATTTTAATATATGACATGTAGAAGACATTAGACATCTCAGTCTCATCTTGGACCGGACCGATTCCAGTCCGGACCGGACCGGATCAAACCGGGCCGGACCGATCCGATCTGGATCTCGGTCTCTTTTCAGAGCAGATCCTGGTCTCATCAAACCGGACCGGGCTCGGCCTCGTTTTGGAGCGAAGCGCTGGACGGAGAGCGGCTGAATGACGTCAGCAGGTGGCGCTCTTCCCGATGCGCTCACTGCTCCTCCGTCTGCAGCCAAACTTATTGTTCCAATAACTTCTGTGTCCCTCCAGGTAAAACAAAGCTTTTATTGGACGTGTGTGTGTGTGTGTCAGTGATTGGCTCTGACACACACACACACCGTGCCAGCTGCCCTGGCTCGGCCCGGCTCGCTCTCTGGCGGTACAAAGCGGTTAATCACTGAATGGAAACCATCAGTAACATGTTTAAATAATTTACGGAGCGTCTGACCACCCAAAGAACGCCGCGCTCAGAAACACGAGACCGGCCTTTGTGTCGGAGCGTGTGTGTGTGTGTGTGTGTGTGTGTGTGAGCAGCACCTGACACCAGCTGGCAGGACGTTTCTCCTCAGCAGCTGCCCCTCGTCCCTCAACAGGTCCAGGTGTTTCTCCTGAATCGTCCCACACTCCGTCGTTTCCTTCTGGTTTCTCTGCTGCTTTTCTGGTTTGGATTCTTCAGCTTTTCACTCTTTGTTTCGGTTTCATTTCTCACCTGGACTCCATTTATTTACTGGATTTTATCCACTGATTGTCTGTTAATATGTTTGACGGCGCGCTGAGGCCAAGCTACCAATGATTGTTTTAAAAAAGATACAGCGTAACAAAACTAATCGTAAGACGATAAAATCAACATAATGAAAACATAATGTCATATTACAAGAATAAAGTTGTAATATAATGAGAATAAAATTTAGATATTATGAGTATAAAGTTGGAATAATAAGAGAATATTGGCTTTTATGAGAACTGCACAAAAATAATTACAAAGCATTTTGTCATTTGAGTTTTTTTCTCTTAATTTTGCATCTTTATTCTGATGATGTTATTTATTCCTAATTATAAATCATTCGTCCATCAGTCGTTGGATCTGAGACATGAACCCAGAAATCTGTACATTTTTATCTCAGTCCAGGATATTTAAATCCATCTTGGCGTTCCTCAGGGCTCTGATCAGGAATACGGTGATGTCATCAGGAAACATGGAACAAATATGCTCCGCTATGCAGACGACACACAGATTGCACACAAGATATTCCCACTTTGCTTGGTGCAAATCCTGGTGTTCTGGTCCAGACACACGCAGCAGCTCAGGCCGGTTGCTAACGCTAACCAAGCGGCCAGCTGCAGCTCAGGGATCTTTCTCTGTTAGCGAGGACGGAGGGGATCTGCTGCGTGCCGACGGTCATTCAGCCGTGTGGAAGTGAGGAGGGAGCGTCGGCGCTCCTGGAGCCCTCGGGACCGCGCTGCCTCCCACACACTCCTCTGCACACACAGCGCCTTTGTTCTGGCCGTGCCCACGCAGCGCTCATGCCTCCAGGCTCGGGGCCTTTACGAGGGTACTTGTACATACCTGCAAGCGCCTCCGATCTGCTGAATCTCACGCTGCCGCTTTGCATCGACTGATTTATGCAACAACATCGGAGTTCCTGCAGGACGGAGCTTAACTCAACTATTCTTTATTTATCCAGCAGATCCATGTTCAGTTATGATAGAAACAGAAATTATTGTTATAATTGTTCACCTTATGTGTCACTTGCAGTGCTATGTTTATTGGGATCTAAAAATAATCAGATGTTGTTATTTTCAAACTTCTGTAAGCATTTATAAAATAAGAACAATAATGCGCTAATAGCAAAGCTAACTTTTTAGCCATGTTGGGTTTCAACATGGTTGAATTTAGCATTAGCTTTTGCTAAATACTGTATGGTTTAGCATTAGCAGAACTGATGACCTAATGTTTATGCCTGGTGCTTTAGCGTTAGCACAGCTAACTTTTATGATCTGACTGGTGTTGCAATGTATTTGTTGACCGTTGATGCTAATTTTTGCAAACTGAAAGGAAAATCTCTGCAAGCGTCAGATGTTCTCACTGAAAAGTTTCATGTTTTATTACATTCTGTTGAGTTTATGCATCATAAACTTCCTGTAGTTTCTAAAAACTGCAGATAAGATGCAAACTGAAGAGAAATTTTCGGTTTTTATCTGAACAGAAAACATCCAGAGGTGTGTTTGTTTGGGAACTTCCTGACCGGATCAGATACCTGAAGACACCAGAGTTCAAAGGTCAAATCGATTCTCCAGCAGATGGACAGAAAACAGAGTGGGATAAATCCGTTTCTGTTTCCCTCCGTTAAATAACGGCTTATTTAAAACCTGAGAGTGAGAGTTCTGCATTGACCTGCCTACAACTGGAGCGTCTCCTGCTGCCCTCTGCCAGCCTACACACACACACACACACACACACACACACACCGCCCACGCCTGGCCGCAAACATGCATGCAAACACACAGCCGGCGGCCGGGTCTCTTCCTACGCCAGGAACCGGGCCAGGCCCAACGTAAGAACGCTTTATGTAAGCCGTTCACTGACTGCAGACTCCCACTCGCTCTGCAGGCCGGGCCATTCACAAGTTTCATTATGAAACCAAAAACAATGAAACATGATTCAGTTCCTCCTAAAAATATTCTATAGAAACCAGAGAGCGTTCATGTCGGAGCGACCCGATTGGCTGGTCAATCTGCCTCTGAATCAACATTTATGGATCATTTCAGCAGTGGAGGTTGCATAACGTCCAACTTTTACAAAACTTATTAGGGAGACGCCGCTGTCGCAATAATCAATAAATCAATTAATCAATTCATCACATGATAAATTAAAACAAACTCAATCATTTTCATTTGCATGATTTATCTTTTTCTCTTTCTACCAAACACTGGATGATAAAAGTTTTCATTCTGCTGCTCTTTTGCTTCCAGACGTCGTCGTTCATTTTATTTGTTTTCTTTACTTATTTTTAATATTTTAAAACTTCCAGTTCCACTGATAAATGTTCATCAGATATTTTTATCACTTCTGATCCTAGTAATTCTGATTCTTTCCTGAACCGAAATGACTGATGGATCTTTGGGTTCAGCGCTGGAATCTGTTCCTCAGGAGACAGATTTGGTCTAGTCCAATCCTGGCTGTGACCCAATCAGATCCATCGAACAATCTCTTGATGTTTTTGGAAACTGGCATCAGTTTTCCTTCCTCTAAAGGTTTCATGCAGCTCTGCTGATGAGACGTTCAGGCGTGTTGGAGCTTCTGGATCAGACACTAATAATCGATAACGACTCCAAAGATTTCAGGGTTTGTTGACACATTTCTGAAAACTGAAGATGAAAAATGTTTTTTAGCTGTTAATGAGTTCAAAACAAACAGTTCATCTCTTCTAACGTCACCAACATCGCCTCCTCAGCCTGAATGGACCTCTGGTTCTGGGTCTCTGGTTCTGGTTCTGGGTCTCTGGTTCTGGGTCTCTGGTTCTGGTTCTCTGGTTCTGGGTCTCTGGTTCTGGGTCTCTGGTTCTGGTTCTCTGGTTCTGGGTCTCTGGTTCTGAGTCTCTGGTTCTGGTTCTCTGGTTCTGGTTCTGGTTCTCTGGTTCTGGTTCTCTGGTTCTGGGTCTCTGGTTCTGGTTCTCTGGGTCTGGTTCTGGGTCTCTGGTTCTGGTTCTGGGTCTCTGGTTCTGGTTCTCTGGTTCTGGTTCTGGGTCTCTGGTTCTGGTTCTGGGTCTCTGGTTCTGGTTCTCTGGGTCTGGTTCTGGTTCTCTGGTTCTGGTTCTGGGTCTCTGGTTCTGGTTCTGGGTCTCTGGTTCTGGTTCTCTGGGTCTGGTTCTGGTTCTGGTTATGGTTCTCTGGTTCTGGTTCTCTGGTTCTGGTTCTGGGTCTCTGGTTCTGGTTCTCTGGGTCTGGTTCTGGTTCTCTGGGTCTGGTTCTCTGGGTCTGGTTCTGGTTCTCTGGGTCTGGTTCTGGTTCTGGTTCTGGACCCTCAGCGGTTATCTTGGTTCATTTTGCCAACAGTTTGTTTTGTAGGTTCAACATTCCTTCACCGTTAAACCATGGAAAACATAAAACCATGATCCAAGCCTGAGACAGTGTGTGTGTGTGTGTGTGTGTGTGTGTGTGTGTCTGTGTGTCTGTGTCTGTGTGTGTGTGTGTATGTGTGTAGGGAGTACATCTGAAAAGTGCAAGGTTGCCCAAATTTAACGTTCCTGCTGCTAAGAATAAAGTATGTTTTCTCAGGTGCTATTTATAGACCTCACTTTGGGCCCCAAGACACACACACACGTCACCAAGTCCTCCTTACAAGCAGTGTGTGTGTGTGTGTGTGTGTGTGTGTGTGTGTGTTGCAATAAGAGTGTGAGGGAGGCTGTTCAAATCCTCCGATGAGGAAATGCAAAGCAAAACTGCAGCTTCAGCAGGGATGTTTACGTGCGCTCTGCAGTTTGTTCTTCCTATGCTGTCAGGTGTTGGTGTGGTTAAGAAACGTTAAACAGCGGAAACACACACACACACACACACACACACACACTGTCTGCTGCAGCTTTGCAGCAAAGCCTGCAGGCTGTGTCTACATGTGCGCCTGTGTTTGTCTGCTGTGTTTGCGTTCGGCTCTGAGGAAGGAAAAGGCGCTGATGGCTGATCTTCGGCTCGGCCTTTCGGACGCCTACACGCATTATGACACCTGAACGTCACTTCCACAACACTATTTATAAGCTTTTGTGTCTTTTTAGGAACAGCGTGGGTTTGCTTTTCACCGGTGACTCACTGAGTGAAAGGAGAGAAGGTGGGGGAAATGGAAAAGGCAAAAACAACAGATGGATTCCAGCGTTAGGAACCAACAGAGCAATCAGGAACGGTTATTTCTGTACATCAGGCATCCAGTTCACTGTCTCTGTCCTCTGAGCAAAGCAAACGATGCCACAGTGATAAACCTGCTGCTGTTTGGTTATTGACTTATGGTGATCGATTGAAACTAATGAGATTCTTTCTGTCTGCAGGTTTTCACTGAGAAAATTGAAAACCTTTTGAAGACACAGAAGTTCAGCAGCAAGAAAATCTGGTATTTATTCCAAATATTTACACTGTAAACATGATTTATTACAACTCTGTGTCATCTGTTAACTAAACTCATTACAGAAAAATCAATAAGACATACAGACATAAAATAAGAAGTAGAACTGCACCAATCACTGAGCACAGCTGCAGGGTTTGATTTACTTGTATGAAAAAGTATTTGCACCCCTGCAGATTTGTGTTTGTTGGCTTTTGTCCAGTTTTTCTGCTAATGTGCTAATATCTAATATTACCTACGTAAATATGATGCTGTTATATAATACATATCAGTAGGACACAGCTTTCTTTCTTGCTCCTGCTTCCTTCCTTCCTGAGGCTCTGGTTCTGTATGATTTGCCGGTGGACTCCCCCTAGTGGTCGGGAGGACTTACATGCTGTGAAGCGAGTTGTCTGCAGTTGCAGCATTTTTTCACGTGCAGCTCTTTCCTGTTGCATTTGGTTTTCAGTGTTTGTGTGTTTTGCTGTTTGCATCATTCATGTGTTTGTAGCGCATTGCGCCCTTTGATGCTGCTGGTCTCCATAAAACTGGGATGAATAATATTAAGACCAAATTTTATGTCTGACCAAACAAGAAGAAAGATTCTTGGGGAATATTGTTAGAATATTGTTTATAGGCCATTTTTTTCCATTTCCAAACTGTTTTTTCCCTTTGCTGTGTTTGACTTAGCAGCTTGTCATAACTTCAAACATTTCTGTTCTTAATTGCTGTTTTTCTTTTGTTGTCTGCAGATCACTGAAGGATTCTGCTGTGATTGGGAATGAAGGGCAATGCACAACAAAGTTGTTGAGCATACAGCATGTGAAAAGGCAGCGTGCATCTCACCCTTTAATTACCCCCCGACTCTCCAATCAGCCTTGTTCAGAGATGGATTCTCCGTTTCCTTTTGTTTAGACGTGTTAGCAACCCTCTAAGGTTCAGTTAACATGTTTGGCTGCACTGGGACCTTTTAAACCCTTCAGCACCTTCCCTCTGAACTGTCCCTCCTTTCCTCTCTCACTCAACTGAAGAGGAGATTCAAAGAAATGGAGGCCCATGAAGCAACTGCCCATGGGCAAAAATGCTTGACCAAGGAAATTGTGAAGGAGAAAGCACCTCTGGAGAGAAAGTGGGCATCTGAGCCTACTGCAAACACAAAACAGAGCACTTTTTCTGATCCAGAAGTGAAACATCGAGAGAGTTTGCCCTGTGGCGCAACGGGAGGATCAGCTCCCCATCAAAAGTATGGGATACCAGGCAATTCTGCAAAGCTGCTATCTGGATCTTCTGCAGTTGGGGCAATAGGGGGTCCACCATCCCAAGACCCCCAAGGACCTTTTGCACAAGGTTTTCAAAGGGGGTACTTCCATTTGGCCCAGCCGTACCCTCAGCATCCCCAATCTGAACGCTTCGTCTCTGGAGCTAAACCACAGCCCGGCCTGGAGCCGCACGCCTGGCCGTTTGTTGGTCAGTTGCCCTCAGATGACTTATACCCTGTAGGACATCCAGGCCACACTCACCCACACGGGGCAGGGAGGTTTCCCAGGCAAAAATCTCCTAGTTTACCAAGCTCGTTTGGACAGTACTCCCACTCCGGCTCTGATCCCGGGGAGGAGGGCTACGGCAAAAAAGAGCAAAAGCCAAAAAAGCCTGGGAAGTACCTCTGTCCCTACTGTAATCGAGCATGCGCCAAGCCCAGTGTACTGAAGAAGCACATCCGCTCGCATACAGGAGAGCGGCCATATCCATGCATACCCTGCGGCTTTTCCTTTAAAACCAAAAGCAACCTTTACAAGCACCGCAAGTCCCACGCTCACGCCATTAAAGCTGGACTGGTGCCGTTTTCATCCGAGCCATCGGTGGCCCCCAGTGGAGACACGGATCAGGCATCCCCAGCTGGAGAGGCAGAGGTGCCCTCAGACGGAGAGCAGAGTACGGACACAGATGAGGAGGGTGTGGAGACGTCCACCATGTTGATGGATAAAGACAGTCCCATCCCACAAATCTCCTTTGAAGCAGACAAGAATGGAGGTAAATTCTCTACAACAAACACAACTCAAATTAAGAAGAGTCAAACAAATTTGGTTCAAGAACATTTATTTGTTCAAAAGTTTTCTACATTTGTTATGAAAATCTAATTATAATCTAGTGTTTTTCTGTGTTGTTGTAGGTAGTACAGAACCAGCTTATGCAGACTCGGCTGAGGACCTCCCCATCGGATCAATGAAAGTGCCTATCCTCATTTTCCCCAAGCCTGGGGGAGTCCCATCTACTGGGATGGAGTGCCCCCCATTTCATGACATAAAAGGCTCTCACCGCATGTTGGGTTCACAGGCAGGTGGGAGAGCACGTTCGCTAGATGACTCCCCCAATGCCAAACAGCGCTTGGGCCGGAAGCTGATTGATAAGGAAGGGCAGAACTCAGATCCCGGCATGTCCCAGTCTCTCAACCTCCTCAGTCCTCACAGCAAAGGCAGCACAGACTCAGGCTACTTTTCACCCTTTGACAGTGCCGAGCTGCAAATAGGCACTCCCAATACTAACGTCAAGACATATGAAGAGATTATGTTTGGTCGGACTTGGTACAACCGACCCAACTCCAGGTCGAGACAGTCAATCACGGTAAATTTAGTTGGGGCAGACCCCAATACCCTGGTCACCTTAAAGCAGGCAGGGACTCTTTCAGACATGGGGAAGATTGTGGAGGATCCTGTTTCCTTCACAAGAAACATTCCAATGTGTGGAGAAGCCAAGCAGTACCCAACTGGGCCCTGCCAAAGCAGTACAGGACTTTTGGAGCCTCCATCAGATTCTGGGACTCTCATTAGGAGTAACTCCATGCCAACTCCATCTCCTCCTAACCTCAGTGCCCCTCCAGGGATTCGAGGCAGTGTCTCCTTTGATAACATGGTGGCACCAGACGATGTGTTCTACCCACCAGGTCACCCCAGACTCAGACGACAGGGGGCATTCGAACAGTCAGGCAACGATGCCCACATTGGGGAAGCTGAGGGTTACGGACACATGGCCAAAAACTTTGTGTCATCTCTGGGTATGAAGATCAGTGAGCGTAGCCCGGGAGTCCCAGAGAACATTGCTTATAGCCCATATGGTACGAAGGTTAGCATGTCAGAAATAGCCACGAGGAAAAGGCGGAAAGAGAAGAGTGTTGGGGATGATGAGGACAGTCCTGGGCACTGTGACAGTAGCTGCAGTGGCTCAGTTGAGATGATGGGGGACTATGAGTTTAAACAAGGTAGTTTTGATGGGACAAGAGCCACACCAATAGGCAAAGGCTCTCTTCATAGTGCCCACAGCCAGTCTGACAGCTTTGATACATGTCCCAGCATGTGCTCTGAGGACATCACGCTCGTTCCTGACTTGGAATGCAGGAAGGCAACTCGCAATTCAGTTATCCAGCACACTGGCATAGTGTCTCGTCCAAATTCCTTTGAGAAGTCAGAGTCATTTGACCAAACAGGCTACCAGTCAGCAGATAAGGGCCCATCCAGTCAATACTCAGAGCAGTCGGACAATAACATCTTTGAAGATGCTTTGAGTCCTGAATCTGCTCTTCTAAAGTCTGACAGCATGGATCAGCAAGCTTCCTGTGAGCTAGTTCCTCTTTCATCTTCTTCAGCTGCAGCCTCACCTGGCCAACCATATCCCAACTCACAGAGACTGGTACGACAGCCTAACATCCAAGTCCCTGAGATCAGGGTGACAGAGGAGCCCGACAAGCCAGAGAAGGACACCGAAGCTCCCGCCTCCAAGGAGCCTGAGAGGCAGCAGCAACACGTTGAGGAGTTCCAGCTGCCACAGAGGAGTGACACGCTGTCTCAGATGCCAACGGAGAAGCTGCCTCCCAAGAAGAAGAGGCTGCGTCTTGCAGACATGGAGCACTCGTCTGGGGAATCGAGCTTTGAGTCGACCTGCACCAGCCTTTCCCGAAGTCCCAGTCAAGAGAGTAACCTGTCCCACTCGTCCTCTCTCTCCATGTCCTTCGACAGAGATGAGGGTCCCAAGTCTGTCTCACCAACTAAACAGGTACCTACTTTGACTAGGGCTGTATTTTCTGGTATCTGCATGAAAACCAAGTTTATGTGTGTTACACCCTTCATACAGGAGGTACTGACTTAATGTGGGTGCTAAAAGTTAGTTTTGAGTCAGAAAACAACTCTTAGGTTTCACTGTGCCACCCGTTCGGTACGATGCACACACCCAGTGCCTGCAGGGGACTGTGGTCATCTGGTGACACAGATATGATGTTGTGGTTCATCAGCATAGATATGCAAGAGATATTTTAGCACTGTGTAATCTCAGCTGTGGGAAGAATAAAGATATTGTATAAAAGTGGGTGGAGAATGGAGCCCTGTGGGACACCGCATGTATTTGTTTTGCTAATAGACATAAGGGAGTCCCAGTGAATCAGGTAAGGTCTGAACCACTGGTTCCGGATCTGGTCCTGGACCTCTGGCTTGATTCTAAATTTGCTGTTACCAAGTGTCACCAAACAAAATCCAGAATATCCGTAAGGAGAGGTTCTTGGTCTCTCTGTGTGTTGCAGGATGATTCCATGGCCTCTGGTGGAGCAAAGCAGTCAGAGTTTCTGACCGTCCCGGGTAGTGGCTATTCCAGCCACCATCAGCAGAGGGAGATGAGGAGATCTTCATCTGAGCAGGCGCCGTGCACGTTGCCTACAGAGTTACCGGAAATGCGCAGCAAATCTTTCGATTATGGAAACCTGCCTTCCTCACGGCAAGGCGAGATGTACACCAGCGCATCGGCAATGAAGGAACGGAGACGCGGATATCTGGTTCGACAGGTAGAGTCAGACTAGCTCTTGACTTTTTCTTTGTTGGAACCCAAACTGAATGACAACATCAGACCTTTGCTGTTTCACCGGTAACATTTAGGTCATGGGGGTCAAAGTGTCCTACAGCTGTCTGACCTGTCCCAGGGCCAAAACACCTGAATTAAATGACTAATGACTTACCTCATCATGCACTTACCTTCTGTAGAGTCCTGTTAGCTAATTCAGGTGAATCGATGGACCTAAGGGCTGCAGGGCTCAGTGATTTATCTAAGTATCTAAATATAATCTGTTTTAATTGTGAGCCGGTTTGCTTACAGCCTTTTTGCACATTTGACAGGCTTCGCTGAGTGTTTACCCAGAAACAGTCCTCCAGGAAGCCGTCGCACCTGAAATTTCAATCAAGCAGGAGAATGTGGAGCATGGGATATGGGCCAGCCCAACAGGTTCTCCACACAGCAGCATCGATCTGCCCAGCAGAACCAAGAGGCCTGCCAGCAGTACCGCAGGTCAGCCTTATGTCGGTGCCACATTACAAACTCAAGTATTTTCCACTAATTAAACCTCAAACTAATCTCTGCCTGGAGTTTTGCTCTTGAATAAAAGTGCAGCAGCGTACATTTTGCTGGGCTCGTCGTGTCACTTGGACCAACTGAAGCTCAGAAATTTGACCCATTTTTCCGTGTTAAATTTTAGAAGCAGATCCAAAATGGCCACATGAAGAGTCTTCATCTGTTAAAACTCCTTTCCACATAACAAACTTCAAGGTGTTTCATTAGGATGTCATGTGATGGGCCAGTACACCGTAGTGACTAATGGTGAAATGGAAGAATATGAAAAGTCTATATTCTGCTACCCCTAAATAAATTACAGTGAAACCAGGAGATCTCAAAGGTAAGCTAGTTAGCAGTCCAGCTTTCTGTAATTTAAGAAGCATTCTCACCGGCCCTGTTTGATCCGACTCCAGTCCGTTTGTCTAGAGAGTCCAGTTTTGTTGGTCAGGTGTGAATGCTAATTGACCTCTGGTCCTCCGAACCTCAGTCTGGGTTCAGTTCAAGTGAACTCTGGTTCAGTTTGAATGTGAATGCCAAGCGGACTGGAGACCGCTCCAAAAGCAGGAAGTGGGCGACAGAGCAGGAAGAACCTGATGAAGGAAGAACCGGTAAAATGTTTAGACGTTCCTGGCAAGTAGAGACAGACGGTAGAAGACCTGGTTCCGATTCAGGGAAAGTGAACTCCTCGCCATTCTGTTCCTTTATTTAAAACTCGGTTACGTTGTTTTGACAGGGTTAGGATCCCACCAACAGTACCAGCAGCACAGCCTGCAGCAGAGCATCAGTGAGGACAGCCTGCAAGATGAACCCGTCTATGGAAGGTGAGAATATCTACAGAATGGATTTTCCAGAATGATTTACTTCTTGCTAGTGGCACCTTGATGAATGAGTGTCCATGTTTTGTCATGCAGGTTGCAGCAGCATCGCCTCCAGGCCCAGAGCTCCTCATCTGAAGGAGAACATCCAGGCCTGGAGGCGATGAGTAAGGATTTACCCCCCCAGTACCAGAACGCCGCCCCCCTCATCTCCATCTCCCAGCCGGGTCTGTTCTGGAGCCAGGAGTCCGAACAGAGGCAACAGCAGACCCTCCAGGCTCAACAGCAACTCCTGAAGCTGCACATCCGATCCCAGGGCAGCCTGGCTGGACATCCGCAGACGTACGACGGGAAACCGGACGGCTCACAGATTTACTCTTCCTCCATCTCCGGCCGGAACCAGCAGCAGCAGAGCCTGGGCCCGCTCTCCTCCAAACACTCCCTGCCTGGTTCCACCGCCGCCCTGCTGCTGCCTCAGGTCCAACCCGTGTTTGCCACTCAGAACCCTGGATCCCAGGCCTCACTGCCCGGCCTTTTGGTTCCTGTCAGGATCCAAACCAACGTGCCATCATTTGGTAACGCGATGTACACCAGCGTTAGCCAGCTGATAGCTTCTTACGGTTGCGGAGTGCAGGCGTTGGACTCGGACGTCGGTGGGACCCCCAATACGTCTCCTCCGCTTGTGAACATTGGAAAGCCAGCCGGCGGAGTGGGAGGAGGGATGAGCGGAGCCGGATTCAACCTGTCCCTCCTCCTGGGGCAGGTTGACGTTGCCGGGTTGCGGTTTCCGCCGCCGGAGCAACAGGTGAACACGGGCATCCCGCTGTCGCTAACATCAGGAACCATATCCACTACCGACGCCTCGGCGTCCAACATGGTGGCCAGTAAACGCATGCTTTCACCGACCAGCTCCCTGGAGCGCTTCTTTGAGACGAAGCAGCAGAAACGGGTGAAGGAGGAACGGATGTACGGCCAGATAGTCAAAGAGATGGGAGCCGTGGAGCTGAGCGGAGCCGAGCGGACTTCCAAGAAACAAGGAAGATGTTTGAAGACTGAGGAGTCCGTTGATGATTCTGAACGGATGTCTTCTTCTCCTCCGATCAGCGACTTCCCCGTCGCAGCCAAGATCGCCATTCCCGTCCGATCTCCAGCTCCCCACCTGTCCGACGTGCCGCGTGTGGAGAGCTTCACCCCGCCTCTCCAGATCATCACGGATCGCTCCCCGGCTCCAGGTGGGCGGGACTCCCCAGAGGAGCTGGATGTGGACGAGGCGCCGCCGCGGTGCGGCTCCAGCCCGGAGCCCATGCTCTCCTCTAACGACACTGAAGACGCCGAGAAGCAACCCACAACGCCGAAGCTCTTTGGAGAGGCCGGAGCCCAGCAGCTGTTCCAGTTCCCCAGCCTGCGCACCATGAGCCGCGTTAGCTGGTGCTTCCGGAGCTACACCAAACCCAACAGCACCCTGGCCGCCGCCCACAGCTCCGTCTACAGCTCATGGTGCGTCAGCTCGTACAACCCGAACCCGCTGCACCTCAGCACCAAGGCCGCGCTGGCTCTGCTCCGGTCCAAGCAGAAGACCAACACCGACCTGATGTACACCGTAGCCGCCATGGCGCCGCCCAGCTCTGGGAAGCTGGTGTCGTCCGTGGCCTGGAAGCTGAGGTTTGATCAGGTACGTCCTGCGGTCTTCCTCTCGCTGCCATGGAGACGAGCCAACAGAAACCCACAGCTCTCGCCTTTTCTCTGCAGCTGAAGCCGGAGCTAATGCCGGTGGACGTCAGCCATTTTGGGAGGAAGATGAAGGGCGTGGCGTCGTGGGACCGCTCGAAGGAAGAGCAGGTGGAGAAGGAAGTCTCTGTCAAGCAGCCGGCTGCCGAACCGACCCGCATCAAGATCTTTGAGGGCGGGTAGGTCCAGTTTAAAGTCCTTAGTTTAAAACTGGTTTTCACAAGATGGTGATGTTGGCTTTTCAAAATAAAGGTCAAAGGTTCTGATTACTAATGCAACTAAACCAGGCCTGAAAAATGGATTACGTTGTCTTTTCAAAGTAAAATGTAGAAAATATTAACATAAAATAAAAGCATTTCACAGTTTAGATTACAAACTAATCTAAATAAATCTCACCTGTTAACTTCAAAATAAAAGTCTCAGGTTTAAATGGGATGTTATTACCAACCCACTTTGCCCTCATTTCAACCTACAAAGTTGTCAGGCTGGCCATGTTCAGCTGAAGAACAAATAGTCATTTAAAAGATATTATTTTATTTAACGTTTAAAATATGGAAGAAGGTCCATCAGTTAGATCTGCAGCTGCACAGAAACAAAC
>NW_006800299.1:353472-384535 GCF_000485575.1 Poecilia formosa | reverse complement strand
GCTAACTGACGGGCTAACTGATGGGTTAACTGACGGGCTAACTGACGGGCTAACTGATGGGTTAACTGACGGGCTAACTGACGGGCTAACTGATGGGTTAAATGACGGGCTAACTGATGGGCTAACTGTGCTATCGCTAAAACACTAACAGTTTGAATTTGTTCAACTAACACCTGACTGGTCATGTAAATGTTGAATTCTTCAATCACCTCATTCCATTTTCTTTGGAAAATAAAAAAAAACAAAAGGAGAGGAAACAGAACCACACCCACTTCAAAATAAGAGTATAAGTTTAAATATCTAACTGCTTGAAGTTTTGGTCATAAACTGTCAACCAATGTGTCAAACAGCTAGTAGCTCAGCGCTTCGCTTCGCTAAACGCTATGAAAGGCAGCAGAGCGCTAAGCTAAAATATTAGCTCTAGTATTTGCACATTAGCATGTTAGCATAAATGTAGAATTGCCTGGGAAGACAGCGGACCTAAACCGCAGCAGTCTGCTGGTTTTCAGCCTCCATTTGAACCGGAGCTGATCGGTTTCATCCTGATTAGAGACAAAAATCTGCTGAGGTGTAAAAACAGACGACTTCTCCTTCTCCGTCTGACTCTGAGCTCCGTTTGTGGCCAGAAGTCTGAGCCTGCTAAGCTCATCAGAGCGTCAGTCAGACCGAACGTCAGCGCTCGTAACTCTGCGCTCCGGTTTATGGTGACATGAAGTGGGATCTCTCCATCATTACAGTTTTTAGCATCAGCAGCTGCAGCAGCTTTCAGCTTTTCTAAGAAAAAGACAATATTTGGAGCCTGATGGTCCTCAGCATGATCCTCACCTTTCTGTTGGTTTACAGAAATAAAGATGGAAGCCGATAAAAAATAGAAAAACTTAAAGCTGGGAGATTTCTCAAAAAATGTTATACATCGTTATATTTTTTTGCATGTTGTCACAAAAATTTTTGTGGAATTTATTTATTTCACTCATTATTTTCCCTAACTTATTAAATTTAATACAGAAAAATATATAAATGAATTATATGTACAATTACTAATAAATAATTAGTAATTACTTTAAAACATAAGTAAATGTTCCCATGAAATAAAAACAACAAATAAAATAAATATTTTTAAAATAAAAGTGAATTTATTTAATGATATAGTTATATTTATTTGTTTCATTCATTATTTTTAACCGGGATAATAAAAACTAATTTAATTTCAGGTTGAAATGCAAAAAGAGAAACATGAAGGATGTTTATGTCTCAGCGTTTAGCCACTAAAACACTTTTTCAGTCTGAAGTAGGAAAAACATTTTTAATTCTTAAACTCAGTGGGAAAAAACAGATTTTTTTTATTTTAAACATTTATATGTTTGAAATAAAAAAATGTTATGGTAATGCATAAAGAACTGCTTATGGATTAAAGGTGATTAAAGTTGCATAATTCTGATATTCGTCCTAAGATGGATTTGTAGGCAGATGAAGCTTGGTGACGTTTCACAGCGTTGATCCTGAAGCGTCTCAGAGGAACCTGGAGACGCTGCTGCGCCTGAACGTTCCGGCTGCGCCTGAACGTTCCGGCTGCGCCTGAACGATTCGGTTGCGCCTGAACGATTCGGCTGCGCCTGAACAATTCAGCTGCTTTCAGCTCCACAATCTGCTGTGCATAAAACAGGATGAAATAATCCTCATAATTCATTTTCATAACCGGCCACAGCTGTGTAAACGTCTCCGCTCAGACCGCCGTCCTGAGATATTTCCCTGCAGACGGTGCGCTTGATGTTCGATAGCTCTGAACCCGCTGCGACCTCCAGCTGCTGCAGACGGGACAGGAAGTGACACCATGAGGCGACCATTTTCACTGCTCTCCCTAAAAACCAACCGGAGTGAGGCTGGGGGGAAACTGAGATTATCTGAACATAAATTCACTGCATGTTAAAACAAAGTTGCACAAATCTGCAGCTTTTAGTCCATGTGACTAAAAAATGAAGCATAATCTCCTGGTTTTACACTTCAGACTGAAACTTATAATGACATCATCTGCATAGATGGACAATAAACGTTAGCTGCCAAAATCTGTTCAGAATATTTTAAAATAAATTAATTTTTAACTCATCAGTATCATGGTCTCCTGTTCTGTGGGTGCGCTCCATTCGTCACCCGGCGTGGAACTGCTGCACCGGGTGGGCAGGTTTCTGCCTGACCGTCATGTGACTGATGGAGGAAAAAACTGCCATAAAAGGGAATCAATTCACAGAATATGAAATATTATGAGTGTTTATAGTTTATTAGTAATAATCAGCGGTGGGCACACTTATGCTAACATGCTAACAGTTAGTGCTTCCATGTTTTTGCTAGCTTTGAAAACATTTAGCGCACTTAGCTTACCTGAAATTAATTATTAATTTTTAATTTTTAGCCATACTAAGTTCAAACCGTTCATAGAAGTGTGTAATGACAGAGTTGACCCTGTTGGGGGCGATATAACATGTTGTAGAGCATTTTCCTTTGTTGAGGACCAACATGGTTGGATTAGCGTGTTAGCATTAGCTTCCATGAACTACTGTTTGGTATTGTGTGTTAGCGTTAGCCAAAGGGATGTTTGTGATTAGTGCAGTAAATTTTTTAGCCAGTTAAAACTAAAATGCAGCAGTAATAATTAACATCGCCATACGTTATAAAGTCACTGTAACCTGAGTGAGAAGGCAGTGGTTTCCATGGCAACCAGCTAACTAAAAGTTAGCTTCACTAACTCTGAAACAATAATCATAAATAATAGTTCCGCTAACGCTAAAATGCAAAATCAACGCTAACGCTAAGTCCATAAAAAAACAATAAAAGAGAGACCGGGAGAACAGGAAATGGAGCTGCTGTTTAAACTGTCTTCAGCCCTTCAAAATAAGAGCATGAGTATAAAGGTGTGGCTCACCTGTTCTGCCTATGTTTCCTGCAGGTATAAATCCAACGAGGACTACGTGTACGTGCGCGGCCGCGGCCGGGGGAAGTACATCTGCGAGGAATGCGGCATCCGCTGCAAGAAGCCCAGCATGCTGAAGAAACACATCCGGACCCACACAGACGTCCGGCCGTACGTCTGCAAGTTCTGCAACTTCGCCTTCAAGACCAAAGGTTCGTCCAACCGCACATCCAACCGCACATCCAGCCGTTCGTCCAACATGAATCCAACCATTTTTAGGCCTGTCATCATAGCCACAAGTTTTACTAAGCGTCTAATTGTCTCAAATTATTGCGATAAACAATAATATTGCTTGGAGACCATTTTAAACGGATGTGATGGTAATGACATAAGGAATGCTCATCCTGCCAAAAATAGATACACTTTATTTTGAAAAGAACATTTAACACTGGAACTGGTAAATAAAATTAACAAGACAACCTAAAACAAATGAAACTGATTCTCCGTCTGTTAACAGAAAATCCACATTAACAAAAACTAAACAACATAAAACCATAGTGGAAATAAAACCTACATGCAACCAAGAGACTGCAGATTATGAAGTCCGTATATTAATCCGTCAATAATCATTAGCTTACAGACGGACGTGTCTGACTTAGCTCACTCCTCCGTTACGCTCAGGAAATGAAGGAGGGTCAGTGGAGAGTTCAGCCGTTTTTCATCCAGTGTCATCAGTAGGAAGAGAAACGATGAGACCGATAAATGAAAATGAGGTCGATCGTTTTCATTTATCATTCGATTAATTGATTTGTTGTTTATCTCGACCATTTGTACAAACGTCCGTCCGTTTTGTCTTTAGAAATGGTTTCTGGTAACTTGGTGATTTGGCCCTGAACTGTTTCTGGTGGAAAACGCCTCCAGGTGTTTTTCCTTTTGCTCGCCGTTCGGTGGGCGTTTTCTGTCGTCTTCATGGTGTGGCTGCAGTTCAGATGAACAGTCTGGCTGATGGATTTTCAAACCGCTCGGTGAACCGGACCGAGTTCAGACCGAGCTGCGTCATTTTCTTATCGGATTACGACAGGCGGCCTTCCTAATTTGTAACTGCGGTCTCTTCCAGGACAGCCCAGGTTCTCTGCCTCTTCAGCCAGACTAGCTCTGGTTTCCAGTGAGACCAGTTGACGGAGTCGGTAATTTGGGATTACTGTCTGTGTTTCAGGAAATCTGACGAAGCACATGAAGTCCAAGGCTCACATGAAGAAGTGTTTGGAGCTGGGAGTCTCCATGTCGTCGGTGGAAGACGGCGAGGCCGACGACGGAGGTAGAAAACACAGAAACTTTCCTTGGACGCCAAACGGCAAGAAAAGGACAAAGGAGCGAGTTAATCGGATTCCTCATTAAATATTAAGAAATAATACATTTTCGTCAGCCGTCCCTCCCGGCACTGACAGGTTCTGAACAGATGAGCGGCGTTCGCTCTTCCGTTAATCTTCCTGTGACTTGATAATGAAACTGGAAATTAGTCTGATTATTTTTACATCCTGCTCAGTTTTTACAGTAACAGCAGAAGTATTCATACACCTCAAACTTTTCCCCGTTTCGTCCCGTTAGAAGAAGAAATGTTTCTAAATATGTGGCAGAAAAACCCAAAACAGGAAAGACATGAAAGCTGGGTTATTATAAAACGCTTCATAATCTGAACCCTTTACTCTGTTACCCCTCAGTGAAACTCCTGGACAGTAGAGAACAAGATGAACACGTGATCTAGCAGTGGTTAAACTGGGGCTGCAGGGTCGTAGTCTATCCAGGGAAGATATGATCTGATTTGGAGTTAGCGTGCTAGCATTAGCTTCTGCTAAAAGACTGATTGGAACAGCGTGTTAGCGTTAGCTTTTGCTGAATGCTGCCATAGCGCTTTAGCATTAGCTTCTGATAAATACTGAGTTAGTGTTGCACATGTGTTGTATTAAGACGATACACTTAAAATGCAGCAGCACTTTAGGGCGATTACTGCCACCTACTGGACTGGAGTGACACAGTTGGGTCGGAAATGTGGGAACTGAATTTTTTGCTGCTCCATGATCACAGAAATTCACAGAAAATCAGCAAATCCCCACATTTTATTGCATAATTTTTTTAATACTTTTCCACAAAAACATTGTATTAAGTTGCTGCTGACCCCCACCTGCAGGTGGCAGTGTCTCTGCCGCCTGCAGTGTCTCTGCCGCCTGCAGTGTCTCTGCCGCCTGCAGTGCTGCCTTAGCCTGACCAATGTGGTGAGTAGCAGAAAGTCACATTGGTCTGTCACACATCAGCAGCATCCCTCAGAGGGGGGAAATTCCTGCTAATGTTTCTAACGTTGAGCCACAAAACAACAGATTTTGAATGGAAAAAATCTGAAATCCTGGAGAAGAAGCCAGACGACCGTTTCTGTGAGCAGGTGTTTGAGCAGCGCTGCTCGGGTCGGTGCTGCCGTATTTAATCAGCGTGGGACTGGAAGCTCATTGTAATTTCCCACCATGCAGACCACCAAATGAAATTTTACTTCAGGTGACCCCTGCTGTGTGTTTTGGCTCTGCGTTTAATTGGGCCGCCTTCCCACACATGCACAGTGGTTTTGGGAAGGGGCGCGCTGCAGACGTCCACTGGCTGAGTCACAGGGTTTGTCCGATTCGGAGCTTCGCCTCGTTCAGAAAGTAACTCAGGGGTCACGGTTTTCCAGGGTCATCCAGTTCCAGCCTCTCCGCCGGCTTTGTTCTTCAATAAAGTCGGAGTTTAGCTTCGCCGATGTTTGGCTGGAATCCGTCTGGTGGAAAAACCGAAGTGTTGAGAGATTCTTCTGACTCCAACAGCTTTTATAGTTTTGAGTTTATTGGTTTAAAACTGTGGGAACGAGCCCTCAGAGGCGTTTTATGTAACAAACTTTCAGCACGTTTAAACACAAACGTTTGTTTTCATTCCTCCCTCGTTCTGCTTCCTTCGTCTTCACCTTGAAGAACTCGGGGAGGAAGGTCAGAGGTCGTCAGAGAAGCCGTCCAGAGGCGTGGTGGCCGAGCATCAGTTCTCCGACGCCGACGAGTCGGACGGCGGCGAGGACGACGGAGACGAGGTGGACGACGAAGACGAGGACGAGGACGACTACGACGGCGACTCCACGCCGAAGACGCGTTCGCGCTCCACCAGCCCGCAGCCGTACGCCCTGCCGTCCATGTCCATCACCGCCGTGGCCGCCACCCCTCAGCTCCCCCACCAGGGGGCGCCGGACCTCCTGGGCCCCTCCAGCAGGCCGCCTCTGTTCGGGTACTTCACCACCGTGCCGAGCATCCAGATCACGCCGCAGGCTCCGCCCCCGGAGCGAGCCCCGGCGGAGCATCATCGAGGTCCGGAGCGGAGCCGGCTGCTGGCTCCGCCCTCCTCCTCCATGGACGAAGACCTCCCCGTCCCCTCGCCGGACCTGTCCTCGCCCTCCTCACGCCTCTCCTCGCCCGGCCTGGACCTCTCCGGCTGCCCGTCCCCTGGCTCCCCGTCCTCGTCCCCCTCCACCTGCCATTACCTGTCCCCCCGCCGGGACCTCTCCCCCCACGCCGGACACCTGTCCCCCCGCCGGGACCTCTCCCCCCACGCCGGACACCTGTCCCCCCGCCGGGACCTCTCCCCCCACGCCGGACACCTGTCCCCTCGGCGGGACATCTCCCCGCTGCGCCACATCTCCCCCAAGAGGGACCTGGGGGTGGGAGGATACCGGCGGGACCTGTCCCCGCGGCGGGGCCACCTCTCGGTGCTCTCCCCTCTGTCACGGCCAGCGTCTCCAGGAGGAAGGGACTACAAGAGAGACCTTTCACCCCGAGGGCGGCACCGCGGCCTGATCCGGCCGCTGTCTCCCCGCCGAGGCCTCTACCATCAAAGGTCAGCTCCAGCAGCCTGCAGTTGGTGAAGCTTCATAGTTTATGCTTATGGCAAATTCAGACCATCTAAAATTGATTGATTGATTGATTGATTGATTGATTGATTAGTGTCTGTCCACATAAGACATTATGCAGCAAATGCATCTGACAGGAAGCCAATATGGCCACCAAACAAACGTCCTCAGGTTATCTGGGAACTAAAAAGGAAACGTAAAAGGACAGAAAACTTTACGCCTTACTGATGAACATGTTTACCTCATTATTGATCTGTGTGCAAATCATTTTGATGGATCAATCGGACCTTAAAGCCCAAAGTCTGGTTTTGATTGGTGGATTGGTTCTGGCCGTCTTTGTCCCCAGAACTGGTTTCTCTGAAGGTTTTTTCTGTTCCTACTTGGTTGTGAGAATCAATAAATGCATTCAGACTGCTTTTATTGATTGAGCGGCTGATTGTTTTCTGCTGCAGTCCTCACAGCGGGGCCCGGAGCCCCAGGGCCAACCATCAGATGGGGGTGGCGGCTCAGGGAGATTTCCCTCTGGGGCGGCGCAGCACCACTGCAGAGATGGAAAAGGTAATAATGACATTTTTCTCTTCATGAATTTCTTTTTAAGTAAAACGTTTTATTTTAGCTCTAATGCGCTGATTAGAGCTACGTTGGACGTTTGGACTGCTGAGCGTTGAGCCATCCGTTCATTAACTTATTTTCTTTAGACACAACAAACCAACTCCAGTTTCCAGCAGATTATGAACCGTCTCACAGGCTGAGATCGTCACTCAGCCGTTTGTGTCTCCAGATTTCTTCAGGGTTGGGAAATCAAGAGCTTCAGTTTTCTATCCATCCTGTTCTCCACTTAGCAAGGAACTGACCCTGAACTCTGAACCCTTTCCCAGCTGGGTTAGGGTTCAGAGGTCAGCTGGGAGCCCCCGGTCTTGGTCTTAAATGACTTAGTCCTCCTGTAAAGACCGCCAGACCCAGGGAAGACACCCAACCGAAACCCAAATGAGACGATTGATGACGACCCTCACTGACCGAAGCCTGTAAGGCGAAGCTTTGCTTCAGTTCGGTTCTCCTTTCTGCCACTGTCAGCTTTTACTTTTTGTATTTGGCCTGTAAGGCGAAGCTTTTATTGCTTTTACAAAAACAGCCCAGATGATTTTTGTCGTTAGGATATCTGGAGGAGTTTTCCTTCTTGTCCGGATATTTTATTGGGATTTTTGGTTAAACATCGACACGAGGAAGTGCAATACTGAGGAATAAAAGGAATTATAACATTTTAAAATATTTTTGTACAAATAAACTCTGGGCTTTCTCCTTCCAAATCTGCTTTTGTACGCCTGACAGACGGCAGAGCGAGTTGTTGGTTCAGTCGTGATGCGTTCAGTGACCGTAGGAACCCGAAGCTTAAGACTTTAAAGGCTTAAAAGCCTTAAAGGATAAAATCCTGAGCTGAAGTTTCTGAATGAAGTGCGAAGGACAAAGAGCAGCGAGTGGAACGAAGACGAAACCATCTGGCGGCGGGAAGGTTTGGAGACGGTGAGGGAATGAAGTCCGGCTCAGACGCAGTTTCAGAGCGGAGGATGATGGGAGTCGGAGCGGCTGCCTGGTAACGGGATCCTGGCCGGCTGTGATGTGGTTAATGAGGCGGCTGGTTTTCCTCTTAAGGTTTCGCTTCAGACCCGGCTGCTGCCGCCGGGCCCTTTGAACCAAGCGAGAGTCCGACTGCCTGCAGACGGATTCATGTTTCAGCCCAAACCCCGTGGCTCTGCCGCTAGCCGTTAGCTTCACTGACTGAACTCAGGAAGTCTGTAGCTGTCCGGAGGAAGCGCTGACGGTTGTTTGTCTGCTCTCAGGATCTCCGTCCCGGTTCTTCGTCACCGTCTGAACGGGATCACGGTTCTGCCCGGTGCTTCCAGTCCGGCCCGCCTCACCAGGTTCTGTTCAGCCATCTTCCAACCCATTCACAACTCCAGGTATTTCCTTTCAGTCTGTTCTTCCTAATTCCTCCATGTACTTAATTCATTAAAGGCAACAATTAGCCCTTTCAAAATAAAGTTGATGAACATTCCCAAAATATTTCAGATTTCTTTTGCAAACCAGATTTCACATAATTGGATCTAAATCAGCCAGGAAACAGGGAACGATGATGGTTTTTCAAAATAAAATCTATACATCTGCTTCAAAATAAAAGCAGGTTTCATGTTAGTAACAGGAAGTAAAGTAATCCCGAAAAACTGAATGACACACTTTCAAAATAAAGCTTGAAGATAATCATCTAATTTAAACTACAGAATAGATTAGATTATTATTAGATTATTTTTTAAGTTGTTTTTTTCATTAGAGGACTTAGAGAGAGGTGACAAGGGGATTGTTAGCCCTTCAAAATAAAGCTCATGCTTTATTTTCAAAATAAAGGTCTGCACTTTTCATTGGATAGATTTTTGCACAACGAGGTTCCATGTGACTAAAGGAGCGTTTGGAGCGTCAGGTTTACATTCAAAGTTCATGTGGCGACTCGACACAACCTGACTGACTCGACTCGACATGACAAAACCCGACACAACCCGACTCGACTCGCGATTCGTACTGTTTGGAGCGTCCAACAGAAAACAACGGCCACGACTGAGGCGTCTGTCGCGCTTCTCTCTCGCCCTCGCCTCTCTCTCGCCCTCGCCGCTCCTCCACATGGGCTGAATGTAAACCAGACGCTCCATGAAAAGCAAAACGTGAAACGTCTGCATTCAAACTGCTCAACCTGATCCAGGCAGGAAGCAGTGAGTTTCAAAATAAAGCGCTCAGTAACTTTTCAAAATAAAAGTTTTGCATTTTATTGGTCCAGTTTTTCTACAGATGTTCCCTAACAGGTTTTGACCTTTAACCCTGTTCCTTCAACACATCAGTAATGTTGAAGTTTCCGTTTCTTCCTCAGGTGCGTTCGCCGTTCCCGATGATTCCCATTGGAGGAATCCAGATGGTCCACTCCGTCCCGACATCTGCCACCACGCCGCTGGGCCAGCAGGGGGCGCCGGCCGCCGCCGAGAGGGGGCAGCGGGGAGGGGAGCGTCTGGAAGGGGGCGGAGTCAGACCGGAGGGGGGCGGAGTCAGACCGGAGCAGGAGGAGAGCATCCACACCTGCACCAAGGCCATCGCCTCGCTCTGCCTCGACCCGGAGTGTGTGGGGCGAGGAGGAGGAGGAGGAGGAAGAGCGGCTTCCTCAGCTCAGTTTCCTGACTCCCATCAGCAGCAGCAGCAGCGCTGCTCCTCCCCGCCTCCGCCCGGCATTCAGCACTTTAGCGGCCTTGAGCTCCGGCCTTCCTCCTCCTCCTCTTCCTCGCCCGCTCCTCTTCCTCCCAGCCCGGCGTCCGACTCCCGGGCGGCGATGGAGGAAAAGGAGGTGGAGAAGAAGGACGCGTCCTGAAACCGAGGGGGCGGAGTTTGGTTTCTGGAAACAGGAAGTGCAGGAGCAGAGAGAGGAAGTGGAACTTTTGCCCACTTTGTTCAGCGGAGCGCTTCTCTCTCGGGGTCAAAGGTCGAGCTGCCTGGACGTTTCGACGCTGCGGCCTGAAGCCGGACCTCCTGGTGCCTTTCCTTCAGGCTCGGTTCTGGATGCAGGAAGGTAAATGTAAATAAGACAATATCTCCTCTTCTTTTGCATATCAGCTTTGTAAGAAATGCAACTTCCTCCTTTTCCTGGTTTCAGTTTTTCGGACACCTTAATAAACGTTGATGTGAAGTTATGGATATTACCATTACGTACGGTTGCACTAAGACATATTTTTATATGAGTGAAATAAAACAATGCTTTTTGTGTACAGCAGTGATTCTATAATACTATTTATTGTTACCATGTTTCATAAATTGTACATTTTTTTCTTAAATGTCGTGGATGCCTTTTCTATGTACAGCATGGGGTTTTGCTTACATGAGGCCAGGATGTGAACACTGTACTACGGCTTTCTATGTATTTATACGGTCAGAGTGAGACCTCCCCATACTGAAGATGTACTCCAATATTTACCCTGCATATGAATGCATACAGCACACGGTTATATCTGCACTTAGCATCTAAAGTTTCATTGTTGTAGTTTGCTTGTACATTTTTGCTGCTTTTTGCCTGAAGCTGCTTGAGATTCTTTGTTTTTACTCAAACTTTGAAGCGGAGCTGCACGGCGGCGGAGCAACACGCAGAGCCGCGTTGTTCAAATTATTCTATTTGTTGCAGATTCTCACCACTGTGTCACTGAAATCCGTTACGTTTTGCATCAAACGGGCAGAATTTGAAAAACAACAACAATATGCTTAATACCACCAGTTGGCAGCAACGACTTCCAAAATAAAGTTTCAGTCCAGCGATTGCAGAAGTTTACATTAAAATTAATGTTTGTGAGTTTATTGCAAATTTTCCTTAAAAATAATAAAAACATTGAGTGCAAGTGATGCTAACTCCCACCTGCAGGTGGCAGTGTTTCATCTACTGCTGTGGGGGTTTTAACAAAAACTCACATTTACAGTCAAAATGTAATTTATTTCACAAAAGTCCTTTCAGATATTTTTTAAGAATCAAAATCAGTTTTGATTTTTGAAAAATCAAAAAACAAACCTGGATCTGGTTTAAAGACGCTTTGTATCAGATTTGGTTCTGGAATTAAATCAGGCCTGAAAAAGTGACCATGTTGGCTTTTCAAAATAAAAGTCAAAATATCACAGAAAGAAGCCAGAAGCTAATATCTGATTTTCAAAATAAAAGGGGTGCGATTAATGTGTTAAGTTAGCTAACAAATAATGAAACAGGATTGTTAGCCCTTCAAAATAAGACTCAAGTTTTTATCAGACAGATGATAGAAAATTGCGATTCTGCATTATTAACAGACTAAAGTGATAAACCTTCAAAATTAAAGCTGTCTCTGGGTACTCCAGCTTAACAACATGCTAACATGCTAATACTAAAATCAGGCCCAGTAATGGAATAATGCTGAACTCTGGGCTGGTGATTGTATCTGACCAACAGATGGAAATTGTTTAAACTCCAAACTTACACCATTCTGTACTTTAAAACTCATTTATGTTGGAGACAAATACCTCGCTGGTCCTGTTGGAGCAGAAAATGTTCACAAAAAGCTGAAATTGTGTTAAATTCTGACAGCGAGTCTGTGACGCATCGTGCAGCTCTGGTTCGAAGCTTTTATTTTGGTGAAGCACGGATTTGCTCGGCGCCTTAACTGAATGACGTTTGTGTGACGCGCTCCTCCCTCAGCAGCTGTTGGCATCCAAACAGGAAACAGCCAAACATTCCAGTCACAAACATGCCGGGACGTCGCCGCAGCAACGCGCCTCCTTCCAACTTCAACCTGCAGCCTTTCTGACATGCACCTTATCTTCCCTCCTGATCCGTCGTTTGTTTTAAAAGCTTCAGCAGTAATAATCCTGCTCTGCTGCACAGCCCCTTTTTACAAGCAATATTTCAGCCAAACTCTGCTTCACCAGCAGGGAGTGAATTTGTTGCAAGGCAACAATGGTGTACTTACAAAATCCTAGAATCAGGAGAAGAAGGGAGCAGTTGTGGTTAAAGAGGCGCGAGTTTTTTAGAGTTCTGGACCGTTTGGGCCGAGTTGGGCAGGCTGCAATGTGAGTGTCTGTATTCTGTATCAGTGTGTATTCAACCAGTATATCCTCTTCGTACGACTTTTTTCTATTTTGATTCTCCCTCTCATGTATCATGACAACAATGATGTCTCTTTCTCTTATCAAAGCACAAGTCATTGCATACGAATGACAACTATACAGAAAAAAGGATATAAAAAGGTAAACGTGCATTTAAAGGGGTGTCTCTTGTGACGGTGTTCTGTGGACTTAATACGACCATCATGTTGGATCCGAGGTGCAACGAAGAGTCGCAGTAGAAGTGAAAGAAATGCATTCTTGTTTCCAAATAAATATAAACAAGCAGCTGCTGGCGTCTGTTTATTTCTGCTTTGAGTAAAGAGTCGACCTGAAACTTTTCCTTCACTGCTTTTTATTTTTAAGCTCATTTATCCAACAGTTAAGAGCCAGAAAGCAGAAAGAGGAGACATTTCTAAAGCTGCTGGGTCAAAAATCAACTGCAATAATTTGGGTTATTTAAACCGTCATGAATATTTAGCTAGCTCAAAGCTAACTATTTAGCTAGCTCAAAGCTAACTATTTAGCTAGCTCAAAGCTAACTATTTAGCTAGCTCAAAGCTAACTATTTAGCTAGCTCAAAGCTAACTAGTTAGCTCCAAACTTCATTCCTCAAGAAAATTTATGGGAAACTTTTGTGTTAAAATGGATAAAAAATGACAGCAATGTTGAGGATGGATCATTCCCACCTGTCCTGTTGAGTCCGCTTTAACCCGACTCCGGTCCGGTTGGTGAGGTGTGAATGCCAACTGACCTCTGACCTCTGGTCCTCCAAGCCTCGGTCTGGGATCAGTTTGAAAGTGAACGCCAAGCGGACCAGAGACCGCTCCAAAAGCAGGAAGTGGACTACACCGCAGGGCATTCTGGGTAAATACAAAGAAAACAAACATGCTAGCCTAGCGCTAGCAGGAGAAATGGCTCCTGGTCTTTAGCCAAAGTCTAAAGAGAAATCCTCCAACTGCTGAAATCTTCAGTTTCCATTTGGTGAAGAGGTTTTATTTCGTTTCTTTGAGAGGTTCTTAGCGCAGCGCCCCCACAGGCCAGGAGGGGGACAAGTTGCTCAGAGGGTTTGGTTGGTTTGACCACAGCGGCTGAAAATGTAACAAATGTTGGAGTTTCAGGTTTTTCTCCAGAGATTCATTGTTTGTTCTCTAAGAAACAGATGGAAATGATAAAAATATGAAATGTACAGGTGCTAGAAATGCATGATGACGGATCTTTTCCTGCTTTGGGAATATTCTTAGGATTTTATGGAGTGTTGCGGGCCGAGTGTGTTAATCATCCTGTAGATTAATCCCCCAGGAGCCCGAAGAGTCGCCTGGATCAGGACTGGGTAAAACGTCTTTGCAGGCTCCAACAATGGAAGTCACATTCACAGAGACACGTTGGGCTCCCAGGGGAGCTTTCCATATGCTCGCCGCTCACACCTTCCAAACTCCTGATGAAAGCCGTTCCTCGGATCGTTAATCAGGACCAAAAATAACTCCCTTGATCAGTTCGCATCAAAGGTGGCGGGACTCTCCGACACGCAGACAGACTGACAGATGAAACGGAAACTGACACCAACCCAGATGTGTCAACAATAAAGGGGGAAAACATGCAGACAGGTAGACATATGTGGGACATGACTGATGACAAGGTGGCGCGTTTAAAATTAGAAACAGGAGGTGAAGGCAAAATAACAAAGAGTCTCCAGGTATGTGTGACGGGGACGGAGCTGACCTGCTTTAATCAGCTGCTGCCAGGAATGTTCACCAGCAAAGGGAAAGTTTGTTCCCCACAAATTCATTTCATTTAGCAGGTAATTTGAACACAATCAACATCAGCAGCTATAAACCAAACAGACCTTACTCTGTGTTTTCATCCACATTAACTCTTTAACCAAAAACCACATCAAGCGAACGTAAAAACTATTTTTGCTAAATTGAGGAAGTTATTTTGAATTTTGTCGTTTCCATCAACCTTTTCTGATGTGATACTTTAAAATATTGATAGAAACAAAGTTACTAGCTGTTTATCCAATTGTCATCCAATTTTTGAGCAAACTTTTAAAATGTCACGAAAAGAAAATATGAATTAGGAATCAACCAGGCGACGCTAAGCGTAATTTTGTTGAATATTAACGTTATGTTAAGTGGAGGTTACAAACTAGCATGGACCACACATCTCAGAAGAGACTCCTTTGGACATCAAAGTGTTTTAGTGCATTAACTCTTATTAGCTGAAAGCCAATCAAGGGAACATAAAAATGTTTCACCCAAAATTGAGGAAGTTACACAATTTGACAATTGTAATGTTTCCATTAAATAAGAAACACAATTAAAATCACTTAAAAATAAGTTTGTTCACATAAGTTGTTAAAAATCATCATCTTCCTTCTACTTCCTGTTGTCTTCTTTGTGATTTGCACCAGTAGTAACATCCGGTTGTTGATCACGTGACTCTGAAAAAGGTTTTTCCGCTGCAGTTTTGTGAGACGGAGTAATTTTGATACAGCTGAAGACAACCTCATCCTAACGTCAAAACTTGGAATCATTTCATTAAAAAACCCCGAAACAAAATCATTTCTGATGCTGAAACAAAACAGGAATATAAAAGTCAAGAGGAACCAGAACCGGCCTCGGTGGCAGAGACAGAGGATGAGCTCCACTCAAATCCAGGCGTCATAAATTCCCCCAAAATCAAAATAAGCTGGAAAACGCAGCAGCGGACCTCCAGGTCTTCACTGTATAATTTCACATTCCTCGTTCCACACATGGACCATTATGATTTATTACAACGAGCTTAGCGGGCAGTAATTACGCAGAGAAAGTGGCCAAGCATGTGATTTAACAACTGGAACTGATTCTGCAGAGTCACGCCATCGCTGTCGGAACCGCAGGCCGCGGCGCAGCTAACGGGCCGGACCGGGACTTCCTGGGAACTCTGCGCTCCGCGTGGCCCGACGGCGTGTTTACATGTCGGGATGGTTAGCAGCAGACAGCCTGTGGAGGGACGAGCCGTGTGTGTGTGTGTGTGTGTGTGTGTGTGTGTGTGTGTGATGTTGAGCTGCAGCCATTCTCCCAGCTGTAATTAACTCCAAAGATAAAGCCGTTTGCTTCTTCCTCCTCCTCTTCCTCCTCCAGATTATTCTTATTTACCTCCGTGGCTGTAATAAAGTTCAGAGCAGTGAAAAAGTATTTGCAGCCTTAAAGATTCATTCAGTTTTTGTTTGCATGACTCACTGAAATGCTTCTGCTAATTCGCTAATAGTTGAGCTAATGTTTAGCTTAGCGCTTTGGCAGCTTTGAACACATTTAGCTCACTTAGCTTCATGTAATTTTCCCAATAAATTCTAAAACACTAATTTACTTGACTGCAGCTGTTAGCACTCTTGTGCTAATATGCTAATAGCTAAGTTGTACCTTAGCATGTTTACTTACTTTGAAAACTTTTTGCTTCCCCTAAATTAATATTTCTGAATAAATTCTGAGTGTTTCCTGGCTGCAGTGATGACACACTTCCACTAACCTGCAAATAGTGGAGCTAATTTTTCATTTAGCGCTTTAGCGTTTTTTGCTAACTTTGAAAATGTTTAGCGCTCTTGGCTTCTTCAAATTTAAACTGAAGCTCTAATGTACGTGGCTGCAGTGGTGGGCATTCCTCCACTTCTCCGCTGGCGAAGCTAATTAAATGTTCTTTAATTCAACGTTTTTTCTAAGTTTGAAAACATTTAGCGCACTTGTCTTCCACTAAATTAATATTTCCAAATATATTGTAAAGTGCTTTTATTTGGCTCCAGTGACACTTTCACTGATCTGCAAACGGTGGAACAGAAGAAACGTTTGTGGTGAGGAGTCGGCCATCTTGGCGGCTGAGGCCAGAGGAGTCAGTGGATAACTGAAGCATCTTGATTTAAGGCCAGTTTTAAATGTGATGTTTCAAAGTCAGAGTTTTCACCATCACCGTTTAGCTGCACTTTTAGGTGAGCTTCAGTTCTGATCGATTCATTTAGAGCTGAATTAGCTGAGAAACTGGCAGAGCTACAACATCACCGCGTTTCCTCTCACATGTTCAGCGCGTTGTTGGCCTTCACCATGCCGACAGCTGACATCACATCCCAGTGCGAGGGCCGAGCCTTTCTGATTAAAACTGAGTCACTCAGAGCGGATATGGAGCGATGAGCGATTTTCAAGCTGAGGTGAGTCACAGAAAGGCAAAGGCTGCAGAGAACCGAGGAAACCGGAGCGGCTGAGGTTCTGCTGCTTTTAGACGAGAGAAATCTGTTCAGTCTGAGCCACAATACGCAATCAATCAATCAATCAATCAATCAATCAATCAATCGATCAATCGCATGATGAATTAAAATTAACTTAATCATTTCCATGTCTATGATTTATTATTTTCTCTTTCTACCAAAAACTGGATGATAAAAATCTTCAGACTTTTGTTTACAGGCTGTAATTCTTTTTATTTGTTGTTTCGTTTATTTATTTGAGTATTTGAAATGTCTTCCAGTTCCAGTGTTAAAAGTTTATCCATCTCTGAGAACGTGTTCTTACATTATTATATTAGTTGGAAATGATCTCAAGACAATATTATTGTTTATGGCGAAAACATCTGGGACAGTTTATCGTCCAGGATTGGGTCATGGTGACCGAACTCTTCAACCACAGAACCTCATTTTACAGCTTTTTCAGATAAACTTCACCAAAATCTCTGCAAGCTGGAGGAGAATCTGAGAAACGAACTGAGCTGCTTATGATGATGATTTATGCCACAGGGCGTCTGTTCTCCATGACACCAGCAGCAGATTTCTGAAATATGACTCAATTAAACCAGCAGGTGTTTTCAATGGAGACCGAGGCTGGACCGTTTTGTTTGTCTTCCTTAGCAACCGTAACCAAGGAGCGGAGACTTTCAGGAAGGAGAAAATCTGGCCTGAAAGCGGCTCGATCCGCCAACGGCTCCGGGTCGGTTCGGTTCGTCCTCCGGATCCACACAGGGAGGACGGACAGGTTGGGAGAACACACACACACACACACACACACCCTGCTAACGTGTGTGTGTGTGTGTCGTAGAGGCATCTGCTCTTTGGAATAAACAACTTCCCATTTTTAGCTGCCAGGGATAAAAAAGAGCAAACCAGGAGGCATCGGCTCTTCATGTTTCGGTCCAAACGGACCTGAGACACGGAAAAATTACACTAAATTTAAATATTTAGTTTTTAAAGACAGAAACAAAACCCAACCTTTACCTTTGACCTTTCATCGCCGCAGACTCTCTAATGCAGATTTCATCACTCAAATTGAAGACGCTTAGAGACTTATGAACTCAATTTAAGAAATAATGTTCTGCTCCACTTCCCCAGGACAGACGCAAAAATCTAGCTGGCTAGTTACCAAGGGTAGCAGCTAGTTAGCATTAGCCTCAGCCGCCTTGAATTACAGAACGCAACAAAGACATCTGCAACTTTTACTTGACAGAAAAAACATAAAAACCTACGTAGAATATAAAAGAATAAATAAAAACGCACCTTTTCCCAGCTTCCTCCAACTCGCTCCTGCACTTCCTGCCGTTGCTCCCCCTAGTGGTCTGGAGTAGTTTTTGTTCGTAACATTTGCATTTCTTTTTGTGCGTTTCGGAGTTTCGTCGTTTGCGAAGCGTTTTCGCCTTGCTGGCCACCGTAGTTTAACGTAACAATAAAGCAAGAGGCATCAGGAAGCTGAAATGAAATTACAAGATGGAGGATCCAAGAGAGATTAAGGAGGAGGAGTTAAAACATGCAGGAAAAGGAGAGATGGATCGCTTTGACAAAGAAAATATGAAGACAGAAAAGGAAAACATGGAGTCGAGACGATACTTTACATGAACACAGGAAATAAGAGGCTGAGCATAAAAAACAAAGAAAAGGAGAAAAGACAAGAAAAAGGTCAAATTTAGCGTCACAAAAGAAGCCAAAGAAAAGTCCAGTTGAAGAGAGGAGGTCTGAATGAGGACCTTCAGGAGCGGTTTGTGTTTCTATAAATATCTGGAAAAATGAGACCAGAGAACAGACAGAAAATGAAGATTACATTTTTAATTTCCTCATAAAGGCCATTTAACTGCTAAAACCAGAGGGACGAAGAGGAGGCAGAGGCGCTACGGCGCCCCCTGCAGGGAGGCGCATAAATAATTACATGGAGTTAATTTATATTAATAAAAAACTTTTAATTTAATTTTCAATAAAATACATTTAAATATGAGGAAAAAAAACTAACTCGAGAAGAAGAGAATCACAGCAGCGCCAATTACACACTGACACCTAGTGGCCGTCTGAGGTTCTACAGCTGGGATTGTTTGGAAGAACTAGAAACTGTCCTTCCGTTTCCTGGAAGGAGTTCAGGAAAACTTGGAGCCCATGAAAAGAAAAAAGTCCAGTGAGTCATTTTGACGCAGAGATTTATGAAAAATAAGCCATTAGTGAATGAAGCAGGCGAAGTGCACCTTTAAGGCTGGAAACTGCAGAGCTCCAGCCAAACGCTTCCTGGCTGCAGCTGGCACCACAAACCTGCTGACTGCGTTCTTCTGGATTCCTCTCTGGACCTGAGGAAAATACAAAAAAACAAAAGCAGGTGTAAATTGTGAATCAGCATATTTTGTACTGTGTGTAATTGGTCGCAGATGTGGACGGAGATAAGTTGTTTACTGGAAAAGTCGCATCCTGCTGAGGTCTGAGTGGAGCCGCAGATCGGCCTCCTCACTGGGATCACATGTTTTCACTGCCATGATTAAAACCCGACTCCCAGCCTGGATTACAAAATAAAAGCTGTTCAGGAGCAGAAGGTCCTGAAAACCAAGCCAGGTTCCCTCAGGTTGGAACAACATGATGTCTGTAGAGTTACAGTCAGAAACGAACAGCGAGAAACAACCAGAATAATCCTGTCATAAGAGAAAAACAATGGCTTCATCTTTCAAAGTCACATTTTAACCAAGTTACTCATTTATTAATAAATGTCCCAGATTCAAACTGAATATTTAGTTAGAAACTAGATATTTAGCTTCAAATTAAATATTTAGCAAGATAAATATTTATCTTGCTAACTGAATATTATCTCAATAGTCAACAAGATGCCACCTTCATGTTACATACAGATAACTAAATATTTAGCTTGCTAGCTAACTGTTTAGCTTCCAACTCCAAATCTAGCTGAAAGCTAGCTACGTCTCACCAAGCTAAACTAACTAAGCTAAATGTTTAGCTGCTAACTATTTATCAAGTTGAATATAATATTGAGCTAAATATTTAGCTTGGAACTAAATATTTAGTTAGCAAGCTAAACATATTACATAGCAGCTCTGTTAAATTTAGTTAAATATAACTAAATATAAACGATAGACCTCATCGTTTAGCATGGGGCTAAATATTCAGCTTGCTAATTAAGGTTAGAGCTAAATATTTAGCCTGATGCTAAATATAGCAAACTAAACGCAACCTAAAGACAGCAGCTCTGTTGTATTTAGACATTCAGCTAGTTCACATCTAAATATGGAGTTTGGATCTAAATAATCAGATCCAGACTCAGTCGGCCAGAAATGGAAGAGAAGTGGGAAGAAAATCTTTCCGATTTGTCCTGAAGGTCAAAGATAATCAGGAAGTTTCAGAAGTTTATGGATCACCGGGCCGGTTTTTAGCCTCTGCAGCCCAAACTGTGGTTGAAACAGAAACATGTGAGACTCCAGAACCCGGCAGGTCCGGTTGGAGGATTCAGGGAGGAGCTGCTTCATGGCGGCTCAGTTAGCGGTTAGCATCAGCTTACAGTCGATCATGTGACACTCTGCAGTGATGGCGGCGTCCAGGTGGCATCATGGCGGCTTCCTGCTGGCCAAACTGTTCCTCACAGCTGATGGAGACGGAGCCAAAACCATGGAAACAGTCATGATGTCACCTGAGGATCTGCTGATCAAACACAGAAACGCTGAATTCAGACTCAACACAGAAAAACGAGTCTTTAATAAAAACCTCTGCTGGCGTTTTAAAGTTAAAACAGTTAAAATTAACTGCAATAATCTGAGTTATTTATCCTGTTATGATCAGAAGAAAACAGAGGCTCATATTTCAGTCTCATTTTCATCATGTTTTCATTCATTCATTCATTCATTCATTCATTAATGTGAGTTCATAAACATTTTGCTCCAAATTAAAGAGATAACTAAATATTTAGTGTCATTTTTAGTTTGAAAGCAAATATTTAGCTAGTAAACTAAGTAAATGTTTAACTTGAAATGAATGTTTATAAATGAATGAACATTGTGAAAACATGATTTTTTTTCTCTTGTAAAAGACGAAATAATCCAGATTATTGCTGTTAGATAAAAGATAAACAGATTTAATCGTAAAAGCTGCAGCCTGTCTGCATTTCATCTCCACAGAAATCAGGTTTTGTTTCACGTTAAACTCTGAGCTGGAGGAGAATAAAAACCAGAAAATGTGTTGGGTGTGTTTGTGACGCCTGAGGTGAACTCCCTCCCGTCTGCCTGTGATATTTCTGGTTCTGCTCGGCGTCATCGGTTCACAGAGTCACGCTGCGATGCAACATGTTACCCGTCAGCACGCCTCCTGGCCCGGACCCGGCCGCGGGCCACGCTGCGGCACCGTGTGGGTCGGCCAGGAGCTGAAGCTCACATTTTACCTCCATCTGACGAAGCTTCGCTCTGTCCGGCTGAAACGTTCCTCCTGTTTCAGTCCTGCAGCCTGAAGCATCACCTGCCTGCACAGCGCCGAGGCGTTTAGTCAGAAAGCTGCAGGCCAGGTGAGCCGCTCGCAAACATGAGGCGTCGTTTTAAAGATTAACAGCAAATATTTGGATTATTGGGCCTTTATGAGAGAAAATGGAGGAAAAAAGTCACATTTATTTATTCATAAATGTTACAGTTTCAAACTAAACATTTGAAAATGGTAGTGGGTTTAATAAATATTTAGTTTGAAGCAAAGAAATCTAGAATGCAAACTAAGTATTTAGTTTATAAACTAAATATTTATTATAGCTAAATGTTCGTTTACCATCTAAATATTTAACTTGCTAATTAAATATTTAGTTTGAAACTGACTGAAAAGCTCACATTTTGTTTCACAGGCTAAATATCTCAAATTATTGCTGTTAATTTTTAACTTTACAAACATCAAACCATAGTAATGAAACCAGTCGTTCATTTTCTTCTCTGCAATATGATAAAAAGTAGAACTTTCATTCATTTTGAGTCAACAGCTGTGGATTAATCATGACTTGTTTTTTATCCACGTATTTCAGAGACGAGCTGTGAAGACGAAGCTTCAGTTCTCAGCTCTCCTCTTGTCTGGACCTTTTTATGCTCTGGTAAAGCCAGTTAATGTCACAGAGGAAGGTCTGCAGCGTTTTGCTTTGTGAATGGGATTATTGAAATAAATTACATTTTCACTGATATTTTAATTTATTGAGATGCAGATATAAGTTTTGATAAAACCAGTGGAAGAAAACCACGGCGACTTAACACCTCCAGTAAGTTTGGTTTCACCAGGCCTCTGTTTCCTGAGCTCTAACACGATTAGATGGAAAACAGATAAACGTTGCTTTGAAGATGAACAGCTGCACTGATGAACATTTGCTTTAGTTTTTTGAGAATTTGTAAAAATGTTTGACATGTTGTCTTAATCAGATGCTTTTGAACTGAAACTGGACCCTGACAGAGGATGTGGACGTCCAGCGGTCTCAGAACACAAAGCTGAAAGCCGAGTCTCTGATTCCAGGGAGGATCGTCTGCTGCAGCCACTGGTCGCCGTTACTGGGAGGAAGGGAGATGTGCCCAGAGGGGAAGCGCAGACTGGGGGCTGCCGGTTTGACGGTCAGGCTGAGTCCTGGTGTCTGCAGAGCTCTGACTGCAGCCTGGATCAGGAAGACCAGAATAACTGAACCCGAGTGTTTGTGGCCTGAGAATTTATGTTTACCAAATGTCTTTGGCACGGCGTCACCAGGCCTCTGTTTCCTGGGTTTGGGTTCTGACCCGGCTCATGGGCCCAGTTTCAGAGATGTGCGACGCAGCAGCTTTTCCACATAAAGAAGGTAAACCAGGACGACTTTCTGCAATTTCTTTTAGTTTTTGCCTTTGTGAAGCTCTGTGATCTACATGTCTGTGAAAGAAGCTGCAGAAATACAATTTTACTCAGTTTTACTTTACATGGCATCTTTCAAAACAGAAGGAAACTAAAGACAACAAACATCAGCACATCCCAGTCGACAACCAACAGCTTTGATATAAAATGATTTTTAAAAACTCAGAGTTCTGCTGCCAGGCACGTCGCAATGTGAGAAGGTTTTTTAAACTTCCCAAAAACATGTTGTCATGTTTCACTTTTATTTAAAAAAACACATTCTGTTAAATGTTTCCATCCATCCATCCATTTTCTGAACACCCTTGTCCCTCAGTGGGGTTGGGAGGGGTGCTGGTGCCTATCTCCAGCTAACGTTCCGGGCGAGAGGCGGGGTCATCCTGGACAGGTCGCCAGTCTGTGTTAAATGTTTTTATTTTATTTAATGTTTTAAATGCACTTTTAGTGAAGATCCAACTGCAGTTCAAAGAAACAAAAAGATCCACAGAACAAATGACTCCATTTGTTTTTCTTTCATCATCTCCACCTGTTAAACATCCAAAGTTTTTTAATTCTATGTAAAGTTTTACTGATTCACAAAGAAAAATAAACATTGAACTGAAACTGTTTTATATTACCGCTTTACCCCAAGTTATATTTGTTTATAAACAATGTAATGCAGTAAATATGAATAAAAACACAATCTATTAGCTCACTGCAAAACCTTTATTTTGAAAAGTATAAGAAAGCTTTCTTTTGAAAGACCAACATCCTTTTATATATTCCTGCTTTAGATCCATAAATTTGCAATTCTCATGCTCTTATTTTGAAGTCTGTTTATACAGTAGATCTGTTTCCTCTTATTCTACTTTTTCCCCAATAACTGCATTTAAAACAAGATACATAATAATTAGTATCGTTATAGAATATGTAAATTATAGAATATGTAAATTATAAAGTCAAAATGAAATTGGTGCTCAAAGCTTGTCGTCTTTAGAGGATCTGAGTTCCTTAACATACCACAGATCTTTTCATTCCACATAAAGTCTTTTTGGTTAAAGCTAGTTTAGCATTAGCTTCCACTAAACAGTGTGTTGCTACAACGCCTTAGCATTAGCAGAACTAATGTTTATGATTAGTGGTGTAGTGTTAGCGTAGCTAACTTTGTAGTTAGCGCTGGTGTAGAAAACAGGTTCCTTCAGGATTAGCTCCTTTAGCTCAGAACAAACACTGTAAAAAGTCAAACACTTTGAACAGATAAATCGTTTTTCAGGTTCTTCATTGTGGCTTTCAGTCGACGTTGCCCATCAAGGGTACCGACTTTCTGGACCCACCTTGGACAGAAATGAGCAGCAGGAGATTTTATGAAGCTCATGTTCCTTCAGGACACCAACAACAGAAACTGTTTAAGACTCTGCAGTCTCACAGGCGTTCCTCTGGGTCCAGGCCCTCTCAGTACCCAAAGGTTTGTTTGATGGCCTGGAGGTAAAAGCGCCTCCAGCCCTCCCTGGTGGTCTCCTCCTCCCCAGCAGGAACTCCTCGGGCCTCCAGCTCCAGCTCCGTCTCGTCTCCTCGGTCTACCAGCTCCAGCCTGATGGTGGCGCAGTGCTCTGATGGAGCAACCAGAGGGTTCAGGCGTTCTGCATGCAGCAGCAGCAACACTTCATGGCATAAAGACTCACCGCTGGGCCAAGTCCTGAAGCGCCACCTCATCTCAATCCTCTGGTCTGGTACCTTCAGAGAGAAACCGTCTGGTTACGCCAACATGGAACAATTTTATGTCCGACGAGGACCGAGACCTCACCAGCTCTGTGAACTCTCCGCTGACGCTGCCGTCAAGAAGAAGGAACTTTCCTCCTCGCCGGGCGTCAACAGTCGCTGCTGAGCGCGTAAACACCTGAACAAACTGGACAGAGCGCAGAGGAGCCGGTCAGATGGAGCTGTGGTTCCCACATCTGTCCTCACGGGTCAGAACCCGTTCTGCAGAACTTGATGGCATTCTGAGGGACAGATCTAAGACATGCACGCTGTCGGCCAGTAGTGGGCACTCTTCTGCTGATAATTTATTTTTAGAGTGCTCTAGCATTTTGGCTAACTTTGAAATCGTCTAGTGATCTCAGAATCTGGCCATGTTAGTGTTGGTGTAGTACTTTAGCGTTAGCTTTCACTAAATTCATGTTGGTAGCCCTCAGAGGCAGTCCAAGGATTTCTGGTTCCCTGGGCAAACAGCCCCACCGGCACTGGGATGGCGTAGCGCTGTAGGGTTAGCTCAGCTAACATTTTAGTTAGCATCGGACACCACTGTCAGCCTTTGTGAGCTGAAGCCTTGTGATTCCTTAGCTGGGACCGTTTTGGTCGGTACCTCCTGGTTGATGAAGGTCCTGTAGAGTTCATCAGCAGAGGTCTGGAACGTTTCCCTCAGGCTGAAGCTGCAGGTCTGGATGCGAACACCTGTGGGACAGGTAGCCGGGCTGGACGAGCGCTTAGCGTCTGAGCTAACCTGAGGACGACATGGAGACGATGTTCAGGTCCAGTCAGAATCAGCTGGGTCGGGACAACAGGTGGACTGTACCTGAGTTTTACTGGTTTTGACCTGGTTTTTCTTGCTCGCCACAGGTGTGGATGGTTTCTGCCCGTCAGCAGTGGGAAGGATCATCCCCTGACTGAAATCTGAGAGGTTAAAGGTCACCTTTGCTGTGACGTTCATTATTCCTGCCTAAATACCTGGTGGTGACTGTCAGTGGACAGCAGACCTGATTTAAGGTCACGGACGTACTGGCCCAGAACCCTGCGGACCTCCTTCCCACCAGACCTCTTCATCAGGTCCAGCAGCGGGGTGCTGGGCTGGTCCTTACACAGACACACCGAGATCTGGACCGAACGGAGCAACTCAACATCAACAAGGCAGCTGGACGAGTGCAAGGTTGAAGGTCAACTGACTCACATCAAGGTCGTCTTCATCGTTCTCATCGGACAGGTTGGGGACGTCAATGGTCCCTCGGTACTTCAGTCCACTGCAGGACGTCCCTGGAATGAATGACATCATCAGTGTCGCCCTATCAGGAGCCTCAGTGGTGTTGCATCATCAGTGACATCACAGACCTAACCAGTTGGCCCTCAGTTGGAACTCATAGAAGAAGAAGAGTTTTCCTTTGCGGTTGTTGATGGACGCCTCTCCGTCCAGCCTGCTGACCTCTGTGACCTCGCAGACGCCCTCTGACCCCTCCACCCGGACGCCCAGCAGCAGCTGACGGAGGCGGTCCGAAGACCAGGCCGTGACGTCTCGCTCCGTCCTGACAGGGAAGACGGGAACAGGGTGAGCGAACTGGCTCCGCCCACCTCTGGCATCACAGCGTTTAAAAATATCTGCACATGTGCCGAGCTGCCAGGTCTCATAACTCTGCCACCCTAAAATAACCCTCCAGATTTACCCCTCGGGTCATTCTGGAGGGTTCTGCTTCTGTCTGAGCGTAACCATGGAAACCAACATGGAGACCACTTTGACAGCTTCTGCCTTCAGGTCCAGGATTTGTCTTCATATTAGCATTTAGAAACTTTCACACAACTTTAAAGGTGAAAACATTTAAACTCTCTAAAGCTAGAATTCCAAAATAAAAGCCTCAGTGTTCAATGTTTCACTGACCAGTGCCAGTTGTTGACGTTGGTGGCGTCAGCTCTTTCCTCAACGATCCACCGAGGGTCTCCTTCCCCCCACTTGGCCATCGATGATGGATAAACTCCGGACCGGATCGATCCAGAGGACCAGAACTGGACTGGGAGTCCCTCAGTCTGAGGTTTGACCCACAGCAGCTGAAACCTGAGCTGCTGCTCGCCACACAGACTTTCAAAATAAAACCACATACAGGTTGACAAAGCAAAAGCAGCTTTGATCGTTCATACAGCACGAGAAAGGAAAAAAAAAACAGTTTTCCAAGTATTTAAATATCAGCCCATCTTAATAACAAAAATATGGAGGCCATAGATTCACAGAGCAACTTCTAAAGCTTTGACAGGCTCAGTTAAGGTCAAAGGTCAGGATTCAGCAATAAGAAAGGAGAAGAAAGTTGAAGAGGAACGATTTGTTCCTGTAGCGCCAATAACATCAAGAAGATTTGTTTCTGTTAAGGAAGGCAGCGTGTATCCACTACAACTCCCAGAAGCCCCCGCGCACCCGGAAGCTGTGACGTCGAATTCCGGAAGAAAGACTGAGGAGCAACGTCAGGTGAACAAGGTAATAACAGCTGATCGATCCTGATCGATAACTGTTTCATATCCAGTGGGTTTTTGTGAAGGTGGTTGTTACGTCATTAAACACCAAGATGACGTCACAGTTCCTGCGGTTTGTCACGGCGGGAAAAACCACTTAGATTGTATCATTTGTTAGCCTGCTAGTATGCTAACAAATCAAAATACAGTCCGTCAGAATAAACTGCTGGCCCTGAACGCATCATCACAGCGTCGGGTCCAGTGTCAGCACCAGAACCGGACCGTGTGTGAGTTAACTGGTCCGGAAAGGGTTCTGTAAGCTCGGTTTGGTTCTGTGTGTCCAGATGATGAAGAGTAAGGCGGACGAGGAAGACTACTGGAACAGCAGCAAGTACAACGCCTTCACTTTCGATGATGCAGATGATGAGCTGAGCGCGGTGAGACCGGAACCAGAACCAGAATCCAAAAGCGCGAGGAGAGGTTCGGGTTTATGGGACAAAAACAGAAACAAAGCTGCTGAAAGTCCAGATCCTCCGGGTCTATGGCAAACCCTCAGTGTATTTAATAGTGTCGACCAACAGTAGAGCTGTGGATTGACAAAATTACACACAGAAATATACAGTGAAATACATATGTGTAATTATTTATATATGTATCATTAAATGATTAAAAACATAACATGCAATAAAAAAATTAAATGTCCTTTAAATAAAAAATTATTGGCAATCCCTGGTTTAGATCAATGGCCTAGTCAAAGTGTAGACCTACTATTACAACTGAGAATCTTTGGCAAGATTTCTCAGATGTTCTCCATCAATCGGAGGTTCTGCTTTTTTACAATAAATAATAATCAGGTTGAATCCAAAAGCATGCTGCACTTTTCAGATTTTTATCTGTTTTTTTTTCTCTTCACAGATTAAAGTTATGAAATGTTAGACTTTTAATCATGATTTTTTCATTTTGACTTCCTTACTGCTCTGCTGAACATCACATTATTTCCTGTTGGTTTTGTTGGCTGAGTTCAGCTGAAGGAGACCAAGAAGGCGGTGAACAGCATCGGCCCCCTGCTGGCCGAAGACGATGAGGAAGACTGGGAGCGGGTCAGCTGGAGCGGAGAACCTGTTGGCAGTAAGTCCGCCTCCCTCCCACCTGTTGGGAGTCCTCCGCTCTGATTGGCTGCTCACCTGTGGCTCCTGTGTGCTCAGGTATATCATGGTCTGTCAAAGAGATGGCGGCGTCCAATCAGAGGGCAGACAAAGAGCCCGCCTTCCCCAAGATCTCCACAGAAACGCCGTCGCTCAGCAAGAGCCAGTCGGGCATTTCTCTGAGTTCTCTGTTCAAAGGTGAGACCCTGATCTGGTCACGTGACCGGGAGGCGGAGCCTACAGGACATCGCGCACAACCAAATCTGTACCAAACAAAAATAGGATTAATCGATGAAGTCGATTTGTCACCCAGCTGGAGTGGTCATGTGACCGACCTCTGCTCTGTTTCCAGGGAAACCAAAAGGAGGAAACCTGCAGACCTTCAACGACGGTGAGTCAGACGAACAAACGAGTCAGTGAGTCACGTAGCGATGCTAACGTTGTTCCGTTTCAGTCCTCGGCGACTCGTCACTTCGCCTCTACACTCCTGAGCTCCGGAAACCCAAATCAGAGTACAAGGTAATCTGATGACAGTGTAATCTGATGAGTGTAATCTGATGACAGTGTAATCTGATGGCAGTGTAATCTGATGGCAGTGTAATCTGATGACAGTGTAATCTGATGGCAGTGTAATCTGATGGCAGTGTAATCTGATGACAGTGTAATCTGATGACAGTTTAATCTGATGGCAGTGTAATCTGATGACAGTCTGCCATCTGGTTTCTGTTGTTTTCCTCTTCATTTCTCTTGATGATGTCACTAGGATCTGGTCAGCGATTGGTCGGCAGAGGAGACGGTTCAGCGGCTGCAGCAGGGGAAGGTAAGTGACCCGGCGGCGTGCGCCCAGCGGGCCGACCAGAACCAGAACCAGAATTCTTCCTGTTTGTGTCTCGCAGGGCGTGACTCTGGAGAAGTTCCGCTCCCTGCAGGACAAACTGCTGCTGCTGGACCTGGCCGTCGCCGCCCACGACGGGAATGCCATCACTGCCGTAAAGTTCCGACTCATCGTCACCGATCCGAAAAACTTTATTCATAACGACCCGAACACATGAAGCTGCTGGTTTTGACTTAATAAAAACATTATTTTGTCAACATCATTGACAAGAAAAAGCAGCAAATATTTCAGAATATAAAAGAAACGACCCAAAATCTTTAACAGAAATTTAAATAAATCAGTTAAATTGGCTAAAGTTAGCTTATTGATGAACATTTAGCTGTTAGCAAAACTCCAAAGTTTATTTAGAGAGCTTTTATATAATCAATATTACATTTATTCATTTGTAGAAAAGTTCAAATAAAATGGAAACAATGTATAATTACAGTCAAAATAATTTCTTACATAGAAAATGATGCAGATTCAGGCTAGCTAATAGCAGCAGGCTAAGTAACGCTATAAAGCTGAACATTTTGCTATTTTTTTTAGTAAAAATATGATTCAGTTTTATAAGGGTATCCACTGGTCATGGATCATAAAAATTATCGTTATCAAAATAAACCAGCTGTGGAAGTAAAATGCTAACATACAGCTAGCCAAGGCTAACAGTTGTGTTTTATGTTAGCATATCTTAATTTGGAGCAATATTTTAGAAAATGTATCTAAATTAAGGCTGACATTCCTGAAGCCAAAAGTTTTCGGTGGGTTAATAGTGAGGCTGAAACGATTAATCGTGATTAATCGTTATTGAAATAATTGTCAGCTGATTTAGTGGTAGAGTGAAAACTTCCTGCCGACTTGTGGAAGTTGTTTGTGTTTGCAGGTTCTGATCTACCTGAAGAGGACGCTGTGTAAAGGTGAGTCTCTCCGTCGGTTCTGCTGCCGCCGGCTGAACGTCACTTTCTCACCGTTTGGGTTTTTCTGCTCAGAGGTTTTATTCCGGGAGCTGGAGTCCAGGCAGACGGCGCTGAGGCACTTCATCCACTACCTGACAGAGAGCCGAGAGCAGAGGCTGCTGCTGGAGCTGCTGAGGTCTGGACTCACCTGGACTCACCTGGATTCTGTTTGTTTGTTTGTATCTCATTTCTTCTTCTTCTGCTCCTCAGGGCGCTGGGCCGGACGGAGGAAGCCGCTGTAAGTCGTCAGCTGTAAAGAGTCGATGCTTCATGGACACTGACCTGCTGCAGGGCGGCCATCTTGGAGGGGTCGACTGCTCTACTCTGTGTTTTCTGTTTGGCAGATAACACATTTAATCGTTCATAACTCAAATCACACAGCTATCATAGCCATGTGTGTAGGGACGTGTTTGTTTTCTTTAAAAGTATTTTTGAATTGGATCAATTCATGGTTCATTATGTTTAAACATTATTAGTCGGGTTAACAGAATAAAATATTAACAGGATATTTTTATTTGATGCATGATAAGCATTTTATAAACCACACATCAAATCATGTTTATGTTTTTAGTAAGATTCTAAACATAGTTAGTGTTGAACAGAAATATCCAGCAGTGCTGAAGCATCTTCTGCTGTTAGCTTAGCCAAGCAGGGAGGATGACCTCTCCAAGATGGCCGCCATATTTCCATTGTGCTCTTTATTTTGTTTATGGTAACGGTAAATGACTGTCTGTCTCCATGGTAACAGCTGCTGCAGTATAAAGACTACAAGAACATAGCAGATGAGAACAAGAGGCGGGACTTCCTGAAGAGCTGCCTCAGGTGAGGAGGGAGGGAATGGACGTATGGAGGAATGATGAGGGATTTGTAGAAGAGAAGTGAAAATGGAAGAAATTATAAATAACTCAGGAAGTGTTTGTTTGTTTATTTGTTTGTTTGTTTACATTGTCATGAGTTTCGTTGGTTTCTAGCCTCCAGTTCGGCGGTGAAGACGGAAATCACGTTCAGGATCACTACACCCTGCTGGAGCGGCAGATCATCATCGAGGTCAGAACCGGGTCAGACTGGTTCTGACTGGTCACCATGATTATTAAACAAGCGCCCCCAAGTGGTCAGATAAATATTAGCAGTTATTCTGTTGCACTGTAAGATTTAAACATCCTGAGGCGAGTGAACCAAACCGTAATCTGATGTTAATCTGATCAGTCTGCTCCCACTCTGCTCCCACTCTGCTCCCACTCTGCTCCCAGTCTGTTCCCAGTCTGCTCCCAGGCTGTTCCCACTCTGCTCCCACTCTGCTCCCAGTCTGTTCCCAGTCTGCTCCCAGGCTGTTC
>NW_006800299.1:342792-352018 GCF_000485575.1 Poecilia formosa | reverse complement strand
AATCTGCTCCCAGTCTGTTCCCACTCTATTCCCAGTCTATTCCCAGTCTGCTCCCACTCTATTCCCAGTCTATTCCCAGTCTGCTCCCACTCTATTCCCAGTCTATTCCCAGTCTGCTCCCAGTCTATTCCCAGTCTGCTCCCAGTCCACCTGTTGATGCTCCTTGTGGTTCTGCAGGCGGCGGACCGGAAGGCGGAGCGGGAAGGAAAGCAGGAAGTCTTCCAGAAGTTTCCCAGAAAAGCCTCCATCCTCAACATGCCGCTCATCACCACCCTGTACTACTGCTGCTTCTACCACTACAACGAGCCGGAGGTCAGGCCCAGACTGGGATCCAACTGGTTAAACTGGGAGGATTTGGGTCAGTTGACCCAGATCAGCCGAACTTCCTGTTTTTCTGTCTTCAGGGAACCTTCAGCAGCCCGCTCAACGTCCGGCAGACATTCAAGGTGAGACGTGTTTTCTCTCTTTGCTCTGACCTCTGACCTCTGACGCGGTCGCCGACGCTGTCCCTCAGATCTCGGAGAAGCAGTACTTCACGACGGCGCTGGCGGCGCGGGCCAAGCTGAAGAACTGGGCGGACGTAGACGCCATGTTTAACTCCAGGAACTGGCTCGGCTTCTCCAAGAAGAAATCTCCGCTCAGCTTCCAGCGCGTCGTCGACATCCTGCAGAAAAACTCCGCCCCCACGCGGGTGAGTGGGCGGAGCCAGGAGCTCAGATGCTAAGCTACGGCAAGCCGTTTTAACATACAATCAGTTTTTTCCCATTTATATTCAGAATATATGAAATTGCTTTATGTTCAGAATATATGAAATTGCTTTATGACTACATATTATAAATTAAGTTGTCTTATATTATAATTTGATTAGACAGAAACCTGACAGATTTATGTTCTGCCTGGTGGGAACAACGTAAGATTTACTGTATCTGGAGAAAATATTTCAGATATCTTCAACTAATTTCAAGATCTCGTTTTTAGTTTTAACTAGTCAAAATTCTAATTCAAGATATCTTAAATTACCATTCTGGATAGTAAAAATGCTTTCTTAGATATTTACAATGTAATTACAGATTGTCATATTAAACTGATTTTATGTTAAAATGGCTTGCTATATTCCACGCTAATGCTATCGGTTGCTAACAGGTCCTACAGGAATACGTCGGACTCGTTAGCGACGCGGAGCTCAGGATCGGATTGGCTCAGAAACATAAATGCCACGACATCGTCATCAATGTGAGTTCTCTGATTGGCTGCTTTCCGTAGCTGTTTAAACCAATGAAAACGCTGGGGGCGGGGCTTTGACGTTTCCTCCGCCTGTCGGCCAATCAGACGTACCGAGACATGAAGGATCGGCAGCAGCTGGCGGAGTACCGGAAGAAGGTGGAGCGCAGTTCGGCGGAGGAGCGGAAGATCGATGAGTTGCTAAGCAACCAGGTGAGGAAGAGGAGGAAGAGGAAGAGTGTTATGGTTTAGGTCACATGACTCATCTGGTCTGGTTTTTCTTTCACAGCAAATCCGATGGAAAAACTGAGGACTTTTATTGTGAAACTCAAGTGCCAGCTTCCTGTTTGGGCGGAGCCAAAACTTCCTGCCGAATTGTCGCCAAGACTTCCGTCGCCGTTCCCTGGAAAACTTTAAAAATCCAAAAAAAAAAGAGCAAAACTGTAAAAACAGAAAGCGAGAGAAGATGTGATGGTCCAGTCGGGTCAGAACCGGTTCTGGTTCTGAGTCCATGTTTACGTCATATTAACCTGTCTGTTCTTATAGAAGGAAAACTGTTAAAAACATGACGTTTGATGAAATAAAGTGATTTTTTTTTATCAAAACTGCAGAGAAAAAAATGAATAAAGGTTGATAATAAAGGCTGCAGGGGCGTCAGAGCTCCAGCAGAGGGCAGCAGCCTCAACGAGGTGAACACACCTGAACATCCCAGAAACTTTTATTAGAGGAAATAGAATAGAATATACTCTATATGTATGAACTTTATATTTAATATGGTGCTAAAATGTTTTAATGTTTCTGTTTTAAGAGCTAAATTCACAGAAAATCTCATTTTAAGACATTTTACAAAACAAACTGGTCATTTTCTGAAATCTAGTCCCATAAGCAGACTATCTGTAGTACAGATAAAAAATATGTCACATATTTAATCACACAGAGGAAAATATTTAAGCTTTCTTTTTTTTTTTTGCCGTTTTTACAAGTAAAAGAAATTCTCAAAAATTCAGATTAAATTTTTTTTAAGTTTCTGAAGAGTATTCTGTTCATTTCTATAAAGTTAATGGAATAGATTTCCTGTCATGACTCCAGTTCTCCCTGATGCAAAGCACGTCTTCCTTCCACTCAATTTTATGTCAATCTGCTTGGACAGAGAACTCTTTAGCTTTTTTAGCATCTTGAGCTTCTTTATAGCAGTGAGTTGATTTGTAGATTTAGCAGTGCGTTCACAGATTGACTGACAGTGCTAAGCCCCGCCTCCTGCTTCTGATTGGTTGTTTTTGATGCATTTTTACAAAAGTTAAATACTGCAGCTTTAATTATTGCACTTTTATGAAATATTTTAATTTTTTTAAGCTGTACTAGTTTAAAAAATCGTAACATAAATTCCAGTTCTAATAAAATCCAAAGTTACCTGGAATCCCCCGTCCTGGAAGTACAGGGCGACTGTGGGAAGGAAACAGAAGAACCGTTAAAATAACCGGAGCAGGTGAGGAATAAATCATCTCAGGTCACCATGGTAACCGGCAGGTCAGACCGCCACCAGGTGGCGCAGTGGCAGCGTTTTCCCGCTGCTGACTCAAAACATGAAGACCTGGAGGAAAGAGCGGTGGGTGATGACTGCGTGATGACGTCAGTGACGTCACCCAGGGGGTTTCTCTGAAGGGAGCCGCCACCGGTCGCTTCATTCAGGAGCAGCGCGAGCGCAGAGACGGACCACGCGCAGCTTCACAGGTGAGTTTTTACCTGCAGCAGCAGATCGATCAGCTTCATTGGTTCATGTCAATAAAACAGAAATGATGAGAAAATCTGAGGAAACAAAGAGAACAGATGAAGCTCATTAAATATTAATGTTTTACCGTCATGATTCTCATGACGCTCTAACGCGTCTTATCGGAAATATTAACGCTGCTTGAGATCGTTTCAGTGTTTATTTACCTCATTATGTAAAGAAAAGTTATTAAATCAGTTTCTGATCCTCCTCATTTATTTACTGAAAAAAACTAATTTTGTACCAAATTTATGAAGCTTAGAATCTGAATTTGATCCCAGCAGCGGCTCTGGGACCTTTTGATTATTTTTACAAATGTTGATAAACTACATAAAATGTCCATTAATGAACCAATCAAACATTTAATCTCTTAGTATGGAAATGTTAACCTGAACATGGAGTTACTACTTAAACAGGAGTTTTGGAGTCATGGAGGAAAAAAGGAACATTATTTATTTAAAAACCAAAATAAAAAAACTGAATGACCGAAAGAATCACTAAGTGTTGGAACTACAGGAAATAAAGCTGATTACAAACCCAAAAGGACAAGATTTCATATTTCTACTCAAAAGTAAAAAGTTTCCAATATATATTCTGGTCTGTCTGGTTAAGCTTGTTTTCCTCATGGCCACAAAAGTCTTGATGCTCCAGAATAAAATTACTGAAGAGAAAGTAAAAAGTACGGTGTAGTAAAAGTACTCCTAAAGGTACTTTTTTTTCTGATCAAAAAGTTTCTTTATGTAAATGTAACTGAGTAAATGTAACTAGTTACTTCCCACATCTGGTCAGAAGTTAAGGGGAAATGTGGTTTTAACAAAGAAGAAGAAGAAGAAGGAAACACCAGAACCACCAGGATCCGGCGATGTGGATCATCTCACTTGGGTCCAGATTTTTCTGCTTTTCCTCCACTGAGTCTGGTTCCGCCGGGTTCTGGAGGTTCTGTTGGAACTTGATAAATTAACTTTTTATGAAGTTTCTCTCATCAAATCAAACCTGGAGCGTTGCTTTGATTCTTCCATGTTTGAGAAATCCTTTTATCTCCATGGAAACCATACGGCTGTAAAACGCTAGATGGACGTAGCCCCGCCTTCAAGGCGCAGCTCTTCCCCCACTCAGCTCCTTCAGACTAGCCAGCAGCAATTAGCAAACAGTTGCTGAGCTCGTTATAGCAGTGCTGATACAAACGTTAAAGGGTTAAAGAGGAGCCTGAACTTTGAGCCCAAACCTCCCATCCATCGTCTCTCCTACTCCAGCATCTCTCTGCTGGATATCATCTCTACTCTTTAGCTACTGAGCTGTTAGCATGACAGTCATGAAGCTGTCACACAGCAACGATCTTCAGTCAGAGGCCTCTCCAGATTTGTTGCAAAACTGACTGCTACTGGAGTTTATTCTGTGTTTGAAGTTTATTTTTTATCTGAACTGCCATGCTAGCAGACGTTAGCCTGATTATTGAGCAGAGCAGCTGGTAAACCCCCAGGCTGGACTTTACAGGAATGTGTTGCTCATTCCTCAGCAGAAATTCTGACTTGGAGGTGATGCAACAGAACAAACGACTCCCACGATTCAGAGACGCTTCAAACACAGAAACAAAACGTCCTCAAACGCACCAGCACCGCAGCTTGAGAACCACCGCTCTAAGTCTGCATTGTATTGTATCTGCAGGATCAGTGAGGCTAAAACCATCAGAGGAGAAGGAAACGGCTGCAGAAACGAGGCGATCGTCACTATTTATGTTTTGAGGAAACTGCGGCTGAGTGACCCTTTATTCTCAGAAAACTGATCCGTCCTGGATTTATTAAAGACAAACTTTCCAGTTACACCAGAGAAGAAGAAGATGATGGACATTAAATGAAGGTAAAATGTCTTCATTTACAGTTAGTTTGGGGTTTTATTTATAGACTTATCAGAATCTGGTGGTTTTACCTGAATATTAGTTAAATATGAAGCAGGAAAGAAAACCTGAAACAGCTTCACTGATGGGAAGACCATAAAGATGCAGAACAAGCCCACATCATCACTGCACCACCACCGTGCCCTATAGCTCCATACTGCTGCTCTTTATTTAAATTCATTTCAATAACGTTTGTCGTAATAAAAGAAGAGATAAAGTCAGAATTTAGACGGTTGAACGTTTATAAGGGCTATAAAAAGTGAACACACCCTATAATATACTTCCTAACCAGAGTTTCTGTGATCATCTTCTGACTGTTCGCGACCTTTAGCCTGCTAGCTGACCATGGACAGGTTTCTGTTTCTGACACTTGATTACTTTTCAACCAGAATAATTATAAACTACCTGTTTGCTGCTCTGAAGACGTTTTTACACCTTTAGGCTTCAGAGCAGCAAACAGGTGAACTAAAGTTTCTTTTCTGATCTGTTGAATAAATTCCAGTTTGGTTGCAGAGATAACCCCACAGTCAACCTGTTTAACAGATTTAAACAAACAGGAATCTGGTCTGGTTTTGACTCTTCCTGCCAGAATAAAAGCACATCCTGTCTGACACGAGCTCTGAGCTCTGGGTTAGAAAAACGTTGATCTGACCTCAAAGTTTCCAGCATCATCAGGAAAAAACCCTGACAGGTTTTAGAGGCAGCTTGTTGTTACCATCATCAGTTTGTCACCTGGTTCTAAATGTGGAAACAAAGAAATGATGAGAGTCGGCCGCTGACGTCTGAAAGGTCGACATTTTGAAGCTCAAATGTTTTTATCTTTGTAATAAAAATCATATAAAAAATCATAAAATTCCATCAGTTAAATTTAAAATGGTTTTAGTGCAAAGGACCAGCTGCTTTCACACATTTGGTTCTCAGAGATGTGCTGAAAGATGTGGGCAGGAAGGATTTCCTGTAGTAGAAACACGACGAGTTTCTTCTTCTGCTTCGCTGTTTTAATGTCGACTTTGAGCTGCTTCTGTTTACGTCTCAATTTCCTGCCTTGGTTGTTTTCTAGTTTTCTGACTTTTTCCAGTTTAACTGCTCCTGCAGCTCAGTGCCGATGCAGGGATGGTTGTTAGCGAAGCGTCTGACTGCGGCTGGCACAGAGCGATCCGATCTGTGGCCTCAGGACAACCAGCAGGGATCCTTCACTTCCTGTGTCCAGACAAAAACCAGGCTTTCCCAGAGGAGTTCTTTCTTTGGAGATAAATGAGTCTGTCATATTGGCATAAAGCAAATCTAATGTGTTTTCTTTGGTAGAGTGTCTGACTGACTGTTGAAGAATTGGGAGAGCAGCAGAGAGTGAGGCACGATTTCAGTCTCCAGATTTACCACTAAAGAGTTGTGGTTTGGTGTTTGTAGGTTAGCAGCAACTGAATGACATCCTCCTCAACAGTAGCTGAAGGGGGATGTCAGCGGTGGCCAAATGACACAATATGGTAACCCGACTTAAATCAGAAAAAAAACCTAATCAAATTTAATATCAGAAAGTCAAACAGTGTAATCAAACAGAAGAATGATAAAGATAATTTCACTTAAAGTTCAGCTGCTTCTTTATTTGACCTCTTATTTACATTCAGACAGGTGAGTCAAACTCACCTGTCTGAATGCTGGTCCTTTAATCTACAGACCAACATGAAGCATAAGGAGCAACGAGACACCAGAAGCTCCAGGGTTGGTTCTGAAAGCAGATCTTGGTTCAGAAATCTGCTTGTTTCCTGTTTCAGACGTGCAGCAGCTCATGTGAACAGACTGACTCAGACAGCAGAGAAACTTCAGCAGATAGTGATGCTGCAGAAAGAGGAACTTCTCTGGCTGAGATAAAGAGCCGCAGCGACAGAAAGAGGAACAGCGAAGACTTTACACTGAGATCGGTTATTTCTGAAGGATGTTTAGTTTAAGCTCTTCCTCCATCTCTAGGATCCACTGTTGGCTCTGAAACGACAGGTTCACTCTGGAGTCATCAGGCTCTGATTCTTCGCTCAATATGACAGTAAAGAACCTTAAAAACCAGAAACAAGGGAACTTTATTTTATAGCACCTTTCAGCCAGACACTCAAAGTGCTGATTAAAAGAAGTTAAAAACAACAGACATGAAGAAAAACAGATTCAGATTTTGAATACTGAAGAGGAGAGGAGCGAGGACTGAGCCTTGGGGAACTCCACTGATAAATTTACTCAGCTTCGGTTCAGACAGGCCGGGCTGAAGATTTAAAACTGTTGGTAACTTTCCTGGTTTTCTCTCCAGATGCTGATCTCATGGTGTGATGGCTGACGTCACCCTGCGGTTGGTCTGATTGGATCGGCTTTTCTTCCTACAGACTCTAGTCCTTGATCGGCCAGTTGTCTGCAGAGACCCTTGGATTTGATTGGCCACCATGCTGAACGTCACAGGCGGGTTGTCGGAGAACCAGAGCTCAGTCAGCTGTGAGAGGCCGTACGGGGAGGACCGGCTGCCGCTGCTGGTTCTCTACATCACCGTTCTGGTCGTCGGTCTTCCCGCCAACGTGCTGACTCTCTTCCTCACCTGGCAGCAGGTGCGCAGGAAGAACGTTCTTGGTGTTTACCTGTGGAGCCTGTCGTTGTGCGACCTGACCTACCTGTTCACGCTGCCGCTCTGGGCGGACTACGTCAACAACGGTCACGAATGGCGGTGGAGCTCGACGGTCTGCAAGCTGACGGGCTACATCTTCTTCACCAACATGTACATCAGCATCTTCCTGCTGTGCTGCATCTCCTGCGACCGGTACTGGGCGGTGGCCTACAGCCTGGAGTCCCGCGGTCAGCGGCGGCTGCGCCACGCCGTGGTCATCACGGTGGTCATCGTCCTGGTGGTGGCCGTGGGCCACAGCGCCGTCTTCACCATGAGGGAGGGAAACGTTCAGGGCTTGAAGCGCTGCTTCGAGCCGAGCCAGAGCAGCAAGGTGATGAGCTTCAGCTACGCCCGCTTTGTGATCGGCTTCCTGCTGCCGCTGCTGCTGCTGGCGGTCACCAACCGCCGCGTCCTAACCAACGTCCAGCGCAGCTCGGGCCTCCACGGCGACCAGAAGCGGCGGGTCCGGCGGCTGGCGGTGGCAGTGGTGCTGCTGTTCCTGGTCTGCTTCGGGCCGTACCACCTGATCCTGCTGGCCCGGGCCGTCATCACCCAGTTCCCCCAGCTGGTGGACTCGCCCTGCATGTTTGAGGAGACCATGTACACGTCCTACACCATCTCCCTCGGCCTGTCCACCATCAACAGCGCCGTCAACCCCATTCTCTACGTCCTGTCCAGCAACAACATCCGCAAGGAGTGCCGCCGCGGACTCGCGCAGATCTGCGTGTCGGCATGTCACGGACCGTCGACCAACAGCAGCCAAATCAAATCCTTGGAGATGAACGCCGGAACCGACACCGAGAGACATCCGGTTGGACCAGAAGAGACCTTAGAGACCAGATAGAAAGTGACCGGATTGCTGAATCCACAGGCGGGTCTCTGGAGTCTAAAGGTTCACACCGGTTCTGTCCAGTCCGCTTTAATCCAACTCCAGTCCGTTTGTCAAGGAAGTCCAGTTCGGTTGAAGTGTGGACGCTAACTGACCTCTGGTCCTCCAGTCCGGTCTGGGAAAATTAACTCTGGTTCGGTCTGATATGTGAACACCAATCGGACCGGAGACCGCTGCAAAAGCAGGAAGTGGACTTCAACACAGGACATTCTGGGTAAATGAAACCAAAGCTAACGTGCTAGCCTAGCGCTAGCAGCAGAAATGGCTTCTGGTCTTTAGCCAAAGACTAAAGAGAAAAACTCCAACCGCAAAAACCTGACGCCTCCATCTTGTTTCCGTCTTCAGAAGTTTTTGTGCAGCGCCCCCACAGGCCAGGAGGGGAACAGGTTGGTTTGACTCAGAGAACCACAGCAGCTGGAGGTGGAGCAGATGATGGAGTTCTGGTTCCAGCAGAACCAGGTCTACTGGACCATGAGGGGGATGAACATTCTTACTCCTCTCTGCCTCCTTCAGTTCAGGACTGACGAACGAGTTCTTCTGGGACAAAACATGTTCTTAAAAACTGAACTTCAGATGTCTACCTTTAACCCCATGATGTTTGTAACCTGATTCAACTTTGGATAAAAGCAGAATGTGTGAGTTTATTGCAAACCAAAACAAATATAAGTTGTAATTCAGTGATTCTTGAGAATAGGGACAAAACAGGTCCTATGGATAAAGCACAAAATTTGAATAAAATATACACAAAATATAATTTTTTCAAATATCTGACTAAACTAACCTGGGTCATGTGAGCACAACAATGTATATTTTCCA
>NW_006800299.1:337611-341574 GCF_000485575.1 Poecilia formosa | reverse complement strand
TTCTCAAGAATCACTGAATTACAAGTTTTAAAGTCAGTTACCAAAATAAAAGCTGTGATTGAATTTAAAAGTCATAAAATAAGTTGTAATTTACAGTCATGATTATGAAACACAAAAAATAATTAAGACTGAATTAAACAAAATAAAACTAAACTTTGATGAACAAAAATTAAAATATTTTGTAAAGTGATGAAAATCTAAATGTTGCAACAAACTTCAGGATGATTTTAACTAAATAAATATGACGTCACTGATCTGATTAAATAGTCAGTTGAACTTTTGCTGAACCGTTTCCTGTTTGCTCTGCCGCTGCAGACCTGCAATGTTTTTATTCAAATCCGCTGCAGATTAAACATCCAGGTGCTTTTTCACACAGAAAACCACAGACTGTGTGAGAGGATGTGTGTGTGTGTGTGTGTGTGTGTGTGTGTGTGTGTGTGTGTGTGTGTGTGTGTGTGAACGGATGTCGGCTGACAAAGGTCAAATAGAGTTCAGACGAAAATGAAAAGTTCAAAACTGAAAGTTTCCAATGAAACCTAAATTTGATAATTTATGTTCAGTTTTACTGCCAGCAGCTCTGAGTTACCAAGTCTCCGTCTGACCCGGTTCCCTCTCCGCTCCGCTCTGATTGGCCGGCCTGTCGCTTCCGGTCCCAGACCACGCTCTGATTGGCCGCCTCCTGCTGAGTAAACAACCACCTCATCAATGATTAACGCGCCTGTCAGACGCGACTCGGGGCCAAATTAATCATTGATACCTGACCTGAAAACGACAAAGGAAAAATGCGGCGTCGCCATGGCAATAAGGCAGGATTTCCGCTTTGAAAAACTCCCGACCTCTTCATGAGAAAAATGTTTCATTTGCGCAAAACATGTTTTAATCACCAAATGATGTGAAAAGTTTCAGATTCTCAGTTCACAGAAAAAAAAACAGGAAAATAAACATGAAAGGAAGCAGAATTTATCATTTTTACAGCAGGAAGTGTAAATAAATCTGCTTGCTGTTATTTGGTGAATCTTAAAAAATGTGATTTGTCATCTAAACCAAGAAATGAACTTAATATTGAAGCCAATCCTGCTTTAGAACTTTGTTTTCCTTCCACTCAACTTTCCAGAAAAAGCACAGAGGGAGCTCAGCCCGACAGCTGCTGACACAACGAGCTTCAGGCTTTTATCTCACCTTTCGTTCAGAAGGTGAACATGAATCCAGGATCTCCATAAAACCCGTCAGCAGAATGAAGTTCTGAGATGTTCTGGTAGATCCGGTGGACTGGAACCAGAACCAGCAGGCAACATGGCGACCCAGATCATCTTCCTGTGGAAACTTCACTCAGGTCGTTTCTCCAGACAAAATCAAAACTTTACTTTGATTCTAACTGAGCAGTGGTTCGGTTCTGGTTCTGTTCAGTCCAGGTGAGACGGTTCTGATATTTAAAACAAGCAGTGGGATATTTCCTGACCTCACCTTTTCTCCTTCCACTAAACTTTCTTCACCCGTTTCACATTTAGAAAGTTTTGTTTGATATTTTTTCTCGGTCTCTCTCTCTTATTGTTGAATTGTGACCTCTGACCTTAACTGAGGTGGGTCGGCCTCTCTGGGAAGATGAATGGCCTAATATGGAAACTCACTTATGCCAAGAATTAAAAAATAAAAGCCCAACAGGAAAACGTAACTACAAGTTCTCGTGTAGTGATTGCCAAACTACAAGTTGTAATTATGAGTTTTAAACTCGTAATTACAAGATTTAACGTCTTAATTACAAAGATAAACGTTGTAATCATGAGTTTTAAGTCATAATTATGAAATATAATTTGAGTTTTAGGTCTTATATTAAGGTTTAAGTAATAAATAAGAAAATAAAAGCTATAAAAGTTTTAGTCCCAGAAGTTTAGAAACGGAGCGATGCGTTTCCTCCTGAGGTCTCCCAGCCTGCTTCGTGTTGTCAGACAGGTTCCAGAAATCCTGCAGGTGTAAATACTTTAACTAGACCGTCTCCCTGATCCCTCCGTTTTTCAGGTGCAGAGCAGTTTATTTAGAAATGTTTCTGACGGATCGGTTCATGGAGGATTTCACCGATCACTTGGTTTCATTTCCTGTCGGAGCGTTACCTGTGCAGGTGAGACTCACTCAGACTCTCCTCTGGTTCTTTATTGTGGTTTTTGGCTGCTAAACATTTCATCATTACAAATATTCTTTAACTGATTCTGGAAGAAGTAAAAGCAGTAGTGTCCAGGTGTGACTCCGCCCCCTGCTACCTGACCGGAGCCAGGGGGTGGAGTCAGATTAAAGGTGGTGAGGGGGGAAGAGTAAAGATCATCATTTACAAATCAAAGATTATTTTTCTCCTACAACAACGATGATGATGTGCAAGCTTAACAAAACTTTAAAATAATTAATACAGTGTTTTTCTTTTTTCCCTCAGAGTGAGACCTCCCGTCCGTCTGAGCGGCTAACACATGGAAAGTGTTTTTAATACAGAAGAGGAAGAACAGGAAGTGACTGGTCCCAGGGCCGTCGAACCGGGGCGGGGGGCGGGGCTTCCCAGCAGGTAAAATCCATCCAGGTAAAACTGGGGAAAGGGGCGGGGCTTCCCAGCAGGTAAAGTACATCCAGGTAAAACTGGGGAAAGGGGCGGGGCTTCCCAGCAGGTAAAAGCAGCAGTAACCTCAGACTCACTCTGTCATGATAAAATCCTCAAAGTAAAAGCTAAACTCCCAGTCTTCAGTCTGTTCGACAAGCCCCGCCCCCAACAGACCTGGAGGTGGGCGGGGCCTAACATGTGCAAGGGGCGGGGCTTAGGGCTCCAATTCCAGGCCGTCCAGGGTGAGCTGGCTGCGGTGGGGGGAGTTGGGGCTGGGGGGGCTGCTGGGGTTGGAGCTGTTGGAGGGGGTCGAGTGTTTGGTGGAGTCGGAGTCCGGCTGGGCGAGCGAGCGGGAGAGAGAGAGAGAATGAGTGTAAATGGAGGGATAATGAGAATCACAAACTTTCAGGGACAAAATCAGAGGAAAAATTCACTCAACAGTAAACTGAGTTTTAGAAACGGACAGACTACCGCTAATCCGCTAACGGCACTTCTTCAGTTTAGCGCTCTAGCTAACTTTGAAAACATTCACTTAGCTTCATGTAAATTAATTTTTTTCAGATAAATTCTGAAGTTTTGTAAACTTTCATTTGAATAAAGTTTATATTCATGCTCTTATTTTGAAGTCTGTGCGCAGCAGTTCCGTTTCCTGTCACTTTCTCTACCCAGAATGCAACAGTTTAAAATCTCCTGATGTCCTTCATGTTTACTGTAGTTAATAATGCTAAATTAGCAACAGAGTTAGCAAAACGCAACAGCTAAAAAACTGAAACCAGGAGTGAAAGAGCGAAGAACCAGTTCCTGAAGCGACTTCCTGTGCCAAAAACTGAAGAGGAGGATCTAAAACATAAAAACATAAAAATGTCTTGGATGTCTCCGCTATTACAGGAGAGGATTACAGTTTCTAAGTTTTTGGTTTGATTGTTTCTGTTTTGGAGTAACTCCGTCTTCTAAACTACTTCCTGTATTAATCAACTTACTCAGAGAAAATTTACTTTCAAGTAAAGGTTGTCGTATGTTTGTGAAACTTGATTAATAAATAAATTGTTGTGTCAAACATTTTGTCTGTGAAAATCTCATTCTAAACAATAAAAAAACAAATGTGTTGTTGGGCCACTTAATACCCTTCAGGGGGCCACAAACGGCCCACGAGCCGCACTTTGGACACCCTGCCTTACAGGAAGCTGGTGGTGGTTTTACCTCTCGGTCCAGGTCCAGGTCCGGCTCACAGGTGCCGCGTGTCGAAGCTCCTGAGCTGAAATCTGGACCGACAAACACAAACATGAGCAACGCAGCACAGCTGTGCAACGCAACGCAGCTGAGCAACGCAGCTCTGGTTGCTATTTTACTCTGCGTTGCCGCTGTGACCCGGGTCGACCCGG
>NW_006800299.1:334193-337459 GCF_000485575.1 Poecilia formosa | reverse complement strand
GCACAGCTGTGCAACGCAACGCAGCTGAGCAACGCAACGCAGCTGAGCAACGCAGCACAGCTGTGCAACGCAACGCAGCTGAGCAACGCAGCTCTGGTTGCTATTTTACTCTGCGTTGCCGCTGTGACCCGGGTCGACCCGGCGGGTTTTCACCTGACGCCGTGCGCGTGATGTGCGACTTGCTCCTGTGTTGCCGGGAGATACTGGACAGTGGGCGGGGCTTGTCTCTGATTGGGTCGTCCTGGCCGGACGGCATCACGCTCTGAACACAGAACCAAAGAGACGCGTTGACTGACCCGACAGCTCAGCCTGCTGCTGCTTAAATATTAATAATCTGGATTATTAATCCAGGCTGGGCTCCAGCAGCAACTCTGAGGCGCAAAATAAAAATAAGGTTTAAATATAAAAGCAACAAAATCTGGTAATAATTTGATCCGTTTCCATGGATTATTTATATTTCAGGCACATTAATGGTTCAATAAAAGCTCTTTGTTAAAATCTTGTTTTTTATTAAACTCAGCTTTAATTGGACAATTAAAGTAAAATATGGGGGGCTGGAAAATTATGTAAAATATCTAAAAATAAAGCAGATGAACTAAATTCTGGGTTGTTTTGAGGTGAACAGGTTCAGAACCGGAGCACAGATCAGTTCTTCATCCCCGTTGCTATGGCGACCCAGCGAACGCTGCAGCAGGTAGAAATCAGGCTGCTGCGTTCAAGTCACCTTCAATCAGTGGGAACTCTGAGTTTGTTGTTTTCCTGAAGCTGCAGGAGGAAGAGAGCAGCTGCCTACCCTTCCCAGAGAGGAGATGGAGGGAGAGGAGGAGGAGGAGGAAGGCTGCAGGAGGCTCTGCTGGGAGGAGGAGGAAGAGGAGGCCTCCTTCTGCAAGAAGGCGCCGGCCGATGCCGACGTCATGTGATAGATGTGCTCAAAGTTGGAGGGGGGGGAGATGAGGGTGTGACGGGAGGAAGAGGAGGAGGGAGAAGGAGACGGGGAGGGAGAGAGGGAGGTGAGGTCACCGACCTGAACAGAGAGGAAGAGGAGGAGGAGGAAGAGGAGGAAGGAAAGAACAGAGGAGGAGTCAGTGATGACCAGAGCTGTGAGAGGAGAACATGCCATGCAGGGAGGAAGAGGAGGAGGAGGAGGAGGAGGAAGAAAAGGAAGGAGAGGAGGAAGAGGCGTTACCAGGGGGAGGTCCATCAGGACCTGCATGCCGTCTCCTGGTCCCATGTGGGCCACGTGGTTGAAGTTGGTCGGGTTGGAAATCATCTTGGACCGGAGCTCTGGGTCCCGCAGCATCTCCCTGACGACAGGAAGCAGAGGGGCGGGGCTTAACCAGCTTTACAGGAAGCAGAGGGGCGGGGCTTAACCAGCTTTACAGGAAGCAGAGGGGCGGGGCTTGACCAGCTTCCTCACTCGTTCATTATCTGAACGGTGATGAAAACACAGCAGAGGAAGTTTCCCTGCATCTCACTTCATGGCAGCCGTCACTTTAACTCCATACTGTCAGTTTTTAATTGACAGTATGGAGTCAATTAAAAACTCCATACTGTTTTTAATTGTACGTCAAACCTGATGACGTCAGGTTTTCCGTCAGGTTTGATGGAAAACCTGACGACTGTCTGTCATTTTGACAGATTTCAGTTCAACACTTGGTGCAGATAGAGAGCATCAGGGGGAATTAATCAATCAATAGAACTTTTCCTGGTTCTGAGGATCCGACTCACCTCCTCTGCTGGAGCCGCTCCTCTTCTGGAACCTTAAACAGGAACTTCCTCTTGCTGCGAGTCCGAACCATCAGCTTCCTGCTGTGGTCCGACGTCTCCGGGATGGTGAGGTCTCCCTCTGCCAAGACAGAGAACCGTCAGCCGGTTCCGGTTCTGGTCCTGTTCCCGGTTCTGGTTCTGTGTTTTTACCTGAAGAGGCGTTGCTGAAGTAAACCAGGCGAGGCGGCTCAGAGCTCAGCAGGTTCAGCGTTCCTTCAGCGTTCAGGGGGCGGAACTGGGGAGAGAGCCACGGTCAGTGCTGATTGGCTGAGCCCTGATTGGCTGAGCCCTGATTGGCTGAGCCCTGATTGGTTACCTTGCGCAGGGAGATGGTCTGGACCCATTCGGTGGTGTGGATGTCGAACACGTCCACTCCGTACTCGCTGTAAACCGTCAGGTGGGACGAGTTCGAACCTAAAGACCAAAGACAGGAATGAAACGATCCCACAGCATGATACTGCCACCACCATGTTTCACTGACTCACTCTGCTGATCAACCCTCAGATTCTAATAACTGCAAAGAACTTCCCGTTATAGTCTTAAACCGTATATCATGAGTTATTTTGTCATTTTTAATCTTTTTATGTGTGAAGCTGCTGACAAAATGTCATTTACAGTCAATATGTAGAAAAATGACTTGCCAATATTTCTAAATCATCATCAGAAAAACTAATCTGAAATCCTGGAGATGGGATGGATGTGAAAAGATGTTCATTAATATTTAATTTTACTTGTTGGAAGCAGACAGTTATTAATATTTTAAGGGTTTTATCAGTGTATTCCGGCCCTTTAAGAGCAGCAACAGGCCTGTTACAATAAGCAATAAATTAATTAACAGCTCAATGAATTACAACCAGATCAATAATTTCCATTTGATTAATTTATCATTTTTCTTTTCTACCAAAACCTGGATGATAAAATCTTTAGTTTGGTCGTTTACAGCGACTCAGTTTGTTTATTTACTTTGAAAGTGTTAAATATTCATCATAATGTAGTTTATTGATCGCTGATAATCTGTTATTGTTATGTTACTGGAAAATGATGTGAAAACAGCAACATGACATCATCATCATCAGGTGGACCTACAGCAGGCCAGCGGCGCCGCCGGCCACATCAGCTCCTGGGTCCGGGAGCGCCGGCCCTGCCCGTCCACGTAGACGCCCAGCTGGCTGAAGCAGAGCAGAACCTCGCCGGCGCCGACCTCCAGGGCGTGCAGCGCGTCCATGGGCTGCTGGGCCAGGAAGGCCAGGGACGGGTCGGCCGGGTTCACCAGGCTGATGGGCGACGACTCGCCCTGCAGCGCCAGCAGCGCGAAGCCGGACGAGTATCCGACGCACAGCCGGTCCCGCAGCATGCCCAGCCACTGCACCGTCCCCGGCGCCTGCACCTCCCACAGCTTCTTGTGGTACGGCTTCGCCCGGCTGATCTCGTAGCACTGGACCTGCGGGGCGGAACCAGGGTTTAGAACGGGCCGGGCCGGGTCGGGCCGCGCCGGCGAC
>NW_006800299.1:325211-333630 GCF_000485575.1 Poecilia formosa | reverse complement strand
TCTGACCTGGCGCTTGGCGGCGGCCAGCAGGCAGGCGGGGCCTCCGGGTCGCAGCAGCCCGGTGGTCAGAACCTGGCAGTTCTTGGTCTCTGCCAGCTTGGTGTCGAAGGACGACTCCGCCCCGTCCAGAACCCCCGACGGGTACAAGTGGACCTGCCGGTTCCGGCCGCACAGCAGAGCCATCATCTTCTCCTTGGGAATCAGTTCGATCTGGTAAACCTTCTTACTGTCAGCGGCCCGGACGATGACTGTAACACAGAACCATCAGAACCGTCAGAACCGTCAGAACCGGCTCCAACACAGACAGAACCATCAGAACCAGCCACCCGGAGTCTTTCAGGCTTCTGTTGCTGGTTCTGCTTGGTTCTGTTGGGTTCTGTCCAGACTCTGGATGTCCGAAGTCCATCCAGTTGCTGGAATTGAACCAGTCCGACCAGCAGCAGCCTGAGGTGTAGAAAGCAAACCCCCAGCATGATGCAGCCACCACCGTGCTTCCCAGTCTGTTTCAGCTGTTTCTCCAACCATCCAACAGATTTGTTTTTCAGGATGAATTTAAAGCTGGAATTAAGATTAGAAATGATTTCTTCTGCACTGAAACGTTTCTGGGACGGACAGTAAACCATGCAGACTGGACCAGGAGGAGCAGGGACTGTGGTAAAACCGGAAAACTTTTCCTAAATGTCTTCATGTTCTTGGTAAACTGCTGATCTCCGACTCACCGTCTCTGGTCACCTCGACGATGAACAAGCCGTCTTCTGTTCCCAGGGCGATCCTCTCCCGATCTGCTCAGACAAAAGAAGCTTTTACTAAATAATAAAGAGCAACATGTCATCAGCATAAAGACAAACTTTATATTCAAACTGCTGCAGGTGCTAAAGTTTAAATTAAAACAATTAAAAAAACAAATTTTCAGGTTTTTAGTTGTAAAAAAATGTTTTTTTATAAATGTGTGTTCTGGACCAAGTTTCACAATTACACAATATTTTGAATATTTTGTATTTCTAAACTCAAAACACCAAGAAAACAGAAAACTTATGGTTTAAAAGGTGTAAAAGTCCACAACCCGACTGAAAACGAGCTGAGACATCAGTAACCAGAACAGAACCACAGAGTGGGTCTGCGGTTCTGACAGCGGCGGTACTGACCCAGCACGGCGGCGCACAGGGCCGTCTTGATGAGGGGCAGCGAGGCGTCGTACGCCTCATGCAGGATGTGGACCTGCTGGCTCTTCAGCTGGTTCTTGGTCAGGATGTTCTGCAGGCTCTCCAGAACCCGGACCCACTTCTTCTTCTCCTCCTCGCTCTCCGCCAGCACCAGCAGCGACACCGAGGAGAACTGCGAGCTCAGCTGCGACGACGTCACCTGCATCAGTGACAGTTAGGACGTGGCGGTCGGCAGGCGGCGGAGCCGGCCGAAGGAGGCGGGGTTTCCTACCCTGAAGATGCAGGGGATGTCCTTCCTGGTAGCGTGGATTACGTCCGACGCCAACACAGAGCTGACGGACAGATCTTCATCTCTGAAACAAACCCAACGTTACATAAAACCACAGACATCCATGTTCCAGTGATGTCTGATCCTGAGTTCACCTGAGGTCCAGGACCAGACCGGCCACCACGCCCGGCTGGGTGGACTTCCCCTCTGGAATGTCGTAGAGAAACAGTTTGCAGTCCGACACCACGGCGAACGCTCGCTGCCAGCCCTTCTTCACGCCGCTGGGCTTCGGGACCTGCAGCAGTAAAACGGAGCAAGAGACTCTGAAGCCTTGGCTGCTGAAGCTCAGGAAGCGAGAGCCGCTCTGCTGGAGGCCGGCAGCCTTACCCGGACGTAGCCCTTGTAGGCGGTGCCGATGCCCCTCTGGACGTCGATGCCCTGCGGCCTCTTGGCCTGATCGGCTGGGATGGGGCACAGCAGGGGGGCGTGGTCCTTACAGGCCACATGGCAGATGAAGGAGCAGACTGGAGGCGCACAGAGACGCATCAATACCGAGCCGAGCAACACCGAGCAGAACCTGCATGGGAGGAAACGTTTACCTTCGCAGGCGTATCCCTGGCGACTGAGGCCCACCATCAGGGAGGTGCAGTGGGAGCAGAGGGTGGGGCTGGAGAACGTCCTGATGCTCAGCTGGTGAGCTTTGGGCTGGAAACAAGGAGACACTCAGTTCAGAACCAGGAAACCTGATCCACATTTCACTGCAGCCATTTAGAGCGGCTCAAACAATCCGCTCTAAATGAATAATCAATAAACATTTATTGATTAGTCTGATTTAGACTAATCAATAAATGTTTCAGGAAGACAGGGGTTCTTGTTTTTTGGGAAAATAAATGTAAATATCATCTGCAAAGAGTGAAATGAGATTCTTCTGCAGAAGAAGATGAGATTCCTGAGGCGGAGCCCTGAGGAACGCCTGCTGGAAGAAGAGGTGAGAGTTTCCTGAAGATCAGGCAGAAGGAAAAATCACCCAGACTGTTAGACTGTTCCAGTTTTATGACACGTTTATCCATCAACCTGCAGGCAGCGATGAACAAAACGGGCTCAGGAGACAAAACCTGATGAAGGCTTAAATGACAAAGTCCGATTTGTCATTCTGCAGAAATGAGTTTGAGTCGCCAGAACCAATCGGAGGCGGCGGCGTACCTTGGGCGTAGCCAGCGCTGAGCTCTGTAAGGTGGGGGAGGGACTGTCGGGAACCAGCGGCGTTTTTCCGTCCTGTTGACACAAACCGAGTCGGTGAACAAACTCCTACAACCACAAACCTGCAGATACTGAAACTGTGGGTGGATGACCTCAGTCTCAGAGGCGGAGGATCGGGAAGGCGGCGTGGTGAGCGACTTCTCGGGGGTGGGGTCTAAATCTCCCGTCTGAAAACGACAGAAAATGAGTTTTAAACGTGAGAGCGGTTCTGGTTGATCAGAACTTTGGTTCTGATCGTTCTGCTCCGACTACAGGCTGATGGAGACGAATCCACAGAGACGAAGACGAGAACACGGCTATGAGGACCTGCAGTGTGGGAGGGGCTTAATCAGTGGGAGGGGCTACGTGAAGGGGCGTGGCCACGCTGAGGTCTCCATGTCATTAGTGAGCAGCTACGATTGAGGTTAGATGTGACCACTAGGGGGCGGACAGAGGACCGTTGGGATGGGTGGAGGAACGTCGAGGGACCTGCCGGGAAAACTTACTTCTTCCCACAGGGCGAGCAGGGAGGAGGCGGAGCAAAGTGACGCCTCCAGGTCACAGAGAGACACAAGCAACAGTCACTTAGTCATCAGACCTGCCGGCGCTGTGATTGGTCAGAGCGTGGCGAGCAGACTCACCCTGAAGGTCAGGTCCGGAACCAGAGGAGACGTGTTGAAGTAATCGAACATGGAGTCCTGGAAGTCTGGGAGCTTCAGGCCTGCACAGACACAACGAGTTGAACACAGAGCCGGGTCCGGGTCGGCGTCCAGGACAGACTCCTGACCTTTGTCGGAGCGGGAGCGGCTCTCCTCCACCTCCTTCTTCAGACCCTCCACCTGCTCCACCACCTCCCGCCTCTTCTCCTCAGACTCCTTCAGCTTACTGCAGCGACAGACAAAGGCGTATGAGGCGCCGAGCAACACAACATTCCCATCTAAGCCGAAGTGACCCCTGACCTCTCCAGGTTGATGTTGGCAGCCTTGACTTTGCGCAGCTCCTCCTGGACCATCTGCTTGGCCTTCAGCTCGGCGTCCAGAGCCGACTGCAGCTCCAGGCGGGCCGACATGTCCAGCTTCTGGCTGCGGCGGACCTTCCACAGCGGGTCCTGCAGCGGAGGAACCGAACACAGCAGGATGAAACTGCAGCGGCTGCATCATGAGCACAGAGCAACAGCCAGGCAGGGCAGCCCATGAAGCACACAGTGAGGAAGCATGTGGTGGCAAATCACTGATTTCACTCTGACCCCGATTCAAGACAACCAGGAAGTTTAAAACCAAACAGCAGCAACGTCTTCGAACCAGCAACCTTCAGACGCCCAGCGCTTAGCTTCGCTACATGAAATCTAAAGAGCTGATTTAATAATTTACTTCCATGTTTTAAGTTTCAGGTGAATAAAGTTTGACATCCGTCTTGAAACTCTGAAGTAGTTAAGTCGTTTATATTCATGTTTAGCATTAGCTTCAGCTAAATAACATATTGGTGTAATTCTTTAGCGTTAGCTTAATGCTATGTAGCATTAGCTGGAGCTAGCAGAACCGATGTTTTCCATTAGCGCGATAGCAGTGCCCAGCACTGGAATGATCCTGGATCAGTTCAGTCGGGTCCAGAACCTTGAACTGGACCCGTTGATGGTCCACATGCTGCCAGCCATGCAAGCGTCCGACAGATGAGGCGGAGCGACTCCGTTACGGCCAACACTCACCATCCTGTCTCCACCAATGGGAGGCCAGGGCTTCCTAGGGGGCGTGGCCACTCCTGACTCAGGCTGCCAGAGCGAGTCAGAAACAGAACCAACACTGAGGAACTACAACGGGTCGGACCGCAACATTAACACACTCCTTCACAATAAAAGCCTCTCTGTGGCTGAAGTGAACACGTTTAAGCTTTTAAAACGAGGGCCGGTGCTGAAGGTTCCCAGGAACCAGAGACCTGACCCGGTTCTGAAGGAGTTCTGGTTACCAGAGGTCGGGTCCCCAGGCTGGAGCTGCGCAGCGTCTCCAGTTCCTCCGTCATCTTGGTGGCCAGAGCCTGCAGGTAGCCGCGCGCGTCCTTCTCATCGCTGACCCTGAGCAGAGGAAACAGCGGCTGTGAGCGCACGGCGCCCCCCCGGTGGCGGAGGAGGCGGTTCTGATGGGTCAGCCAATCACCACTGGATGATCTCTGCGATCTGAGCCTCCCAGTGCGCCACGCTCTCCTTCTTGGAGGACAGGTCCTGCAGGTCGTCCTCCAGCTGCCGGTTCTGAGCCGTCAGGTTGTCCACGAACGAACACAGCTGCAGGACGAGATCCGATTAGGTCGGGGTTTCTCACACCAACACTCTGGTTCTGGACGGGTCGGCTCACCTTGTCCGTCTCGGTCGTTAGCTTGCGGTTCTCTTCAGTCAGCCTGTTCTTCTCTCGCTCATATTTCTCCTTCAGCTCAGCGACGACGTCGTCCATCTCGTTCTGCCTGTAGAGCCACACACACACACCGGGTCAGAACCTGGTCCCGTCCCGATCCGGTCCAGTCTGCGGGACCCACCTGTCCCTGTTGGCTTTGTCCAGCTTGTCCCTGAGCTGCAGCAGCTCCTTGTTGGCGGCGAGCAGCGCCCCCTCTGACTCCTGCAGGCCCTTGCGGAGCGTTTTGATCTCTCCGGAATGGGCCGAGTCCTTCCGGAGCAGCTCCTCCTCGTAGAACAGAACCTTCTTATCCAGCTCCGCCTTCAGCCGGGACAGTTCCTGCTGGGACTCCGCGCCGCCGCCACCCACGGCTCCTCGGCCCTGCTGGGACTGCAAACAGAACCACGATGACTGGGCTGCTGCAGGGAACTCGCTGGTTCTGGTTCCGGTTCTGGTCCCACCTTCAGGCTCTGCAGCTCCGTCTCCAGCTGTTTGGAGTAAACTTCGCTGTTCTCCCTCAGCTTCCTCTCCTTCGACGCCTCAGCCTTCGCCTCGTCCAGCTGAGCCTCCAGCTGGGACACAAACAAAGGCTTTTATTGTGAAAGGATCGCTGCTTAAGGAGCAAAACAAATAAAATACAGGAACATCTGGAAGACTTCAATACTTGGTGCCATTTTGATGATTGTGGCTCACAGATGGTCCTCAAAACCATAATAATAATAATAATAATAATAATAAATAATAATAGCATTATGGGCTGTCTGGAGGACACAAAAGGTTTCTGCTACAGAAACTGGTTGTTCCCAGAATTTTAAAAATATTTTTATATTGATCTGATGTGGGACTGTAATTTTCTGGTTTTCATTTCCTGTAAGTCAGAATTATAAAAGTGACAAGAAGGTTGGAAATGTGTCAGTGTGTGGGACGAATGTCAGCTTCACTTTCTGACATCAGGGACAAAAATATTCCCACAATATTTAACACTTCAGATGTCAAAGTTCAACAGAAAAGTCCCTTCAATCTGGAACGAATGAAGCATGTCGCCCCCTGGTGGCCGTGAAAAGTAACTGCAGCTTAAAGACAGTCGATCGTTTGTCATATTTGGTCTGAAAATAAATTTACACACCAAGAAATTGAGCAGATCTGACTGAAAACTCAAAGATAAACCAGATTATTGCTGAAGAAAGGCTTCAATCAATTCCAATTAATTCTACTAATCAAACAGATCAGAGTTTTGTGGGTTTTCAGTGGGTCGGCCTGAGAACTGAGCCTGAAAGGCTCATTCAGGATTTCACTTTCAGTGTCAACAGCAACATTTTCCAATATCTTAGATTAGATGTGAAACGTCTGCGGTGTTCCTGACAGACTGCTGGAAGCTTCTCTACTACAAGTCTTTTATTTTGAAGAGTTTCATTGAGCCTTCCTCACCTCCTTGCGGTTCTTCTCCGTCTTGCGGATCTCCTGTCTCAGGGCGTCCATCTTCTGCATGAGCGCGTCCATCTCCTCCTCCTTGTCCCTCAGCTGGCGGGACAGGCGCTGCTTGGAGGAGCGCAGCTCGGCCATCCGCTCCGACAGCTCCGAGAACTCCTGCAGGGCCAGCTTCCTCTGGGAGTGCGCCTCCTTCAGCTCCTTGGTCTGGCTGCGCAGACGCTCCAGGGAGTCGGCCAGCTGCTGCTCGGAGGGAGAGGAGGATGGAGGCGCCGACTTCATGAGGGGACGGGGGGGACGGGGAGACAGGGAGGACAGAGAGGACAGGGAGGACAGGGAGGACAGGGAGGACGGAGAGGACAGAGAGGACAGGGAGGACAGGGAGGACGGAGAGGACAGGGAGGACAGGGAGGACGCTTACCTTGTGGATGTCGTCCTTCTCCTGCCTCAGCGACTTCACCTGCTTCTCCAGGTTCTTCATCTTGGAGGCGGAGCTCTCGAAGTCCTGCCTGAGCGTGACGGCCTCCTCCAGCTGGTGCTCCAGCCTGTCAGAGTCTGCCACATCGCAGGAGAACGGGTCAGGGTCGGAACCGGCCCACAGAGACCGGAACCGGACCCACGGAGACCGGAACCACAGAGACCGGAACCACAGAGACCGGAACCACAGAGACCGGAACCACAGAGACCGGAACCACAGAGGCCGGAACCGGGCCGACTCACTGACCTGCCAGCTTCTTCTTGAGCCGGTCGATTTCCTCGTTCAGCTTCTTGATCTCTTTGTCCCGGGCCAGAGTTCCTCCCCTCGCCGGAGCCTGGAGGGCCTGGGTGGACTCTGAGGGACAGAGGACCGGGTCGGGGTGAGAGACGGACCGGGTCAGGTCCAGAACCGGCCGGCTCCGTCCCCAGGCGTTTGCCCACCTTGCAGTTTGCGGTTGAGCTCCAGCTTCTCCTGCTCCAGGCGGCGGATCCTCTTCTCAAACGCCTCCACCTCCGAGCCGCCGCCGCCGTCCGGCTCCGTTCGGACCCCCGGCGCCGCCCGGCCGGCCGCGCTGCGGTCCGAGAAGCAGCTGTCGGTGGTGAAGGTGAAGCCGACGAAGGGAAGGTGCTGGCCGGTGAAGCCGGTGTGAGACACTGGCGGTCCGATGTCCTGAAGACAAACAGAGCCGTGAAGCAGCCGAGGACCACTGGAGGTTCCGGTTCCGGTCCGGTCCGGGCCTCACCGGGTTCTTCAGGACGTCGTCGTCCACGTCGAAGTTGGAGGTGTCGGTGGGCGAGGAGACGTCGGGGATGTACGGCGCCTCGGCGGAGCGGATGTTGTCCCAGTCGATGCCGCTGAAGAAGGCGTGGCCCTTGAAGTCCGAGATGCCGTTGAGGCCCAGGCGGCGTTCCCGGGAGCAGAGCAGCCGCTGGATCAGATCCTTGGCGTCTTCAGAGACGTCGGTCACATGGGAGGGGAACTGGAAACGCTCCTGGAAACCAGACAGGAAGTCAGGACCGGGGGACGAGCAAAGAGAGAGAGAGTGAGAGGCGTCCGTCCACTGAGGGACACGCTCCCATTTAGAGGACAGGAAGTAGGACAGGAGTCTGGAGACGAAACGTAACCTGGAAACGGCAGCAAGACTCCAGCCAGAGTAATCTGATTACATTCTGGGTTCACAAAGGAAGGAAGACGGAGCTGTAATAATAATCACGATACTGGTCAATAATCATCTAATTATTATTGATTAGTTTTATAGTTTAGATATCCAACATCCAGCCAAACTGGTGGCGTGTCACTTCCTGTTTCATTTCACAACGTTTCTATTTAAGCAGCTATGAAACACGATGGAGAAACCTGAAGCTGCTGCTGCGCACCACAGGCTGTTGCTAGGCAACCAAGGAACGAGCGAGCGAGTCGAGAGACAAATCTCGCTGGGAGGGAGGAAGGAAGGAAGGAAGGA
>NW_006800299.1:268690-322253 GCF_000485575.1 Poecilia formosa | reverse complement strand
CCAGTCCAGTTCAGTCCGGTCCAGTCCAGTTCAGTCCGGTCCAGTCCAGTTCAGTCCGGTCCAGCCCAGTTCAGACCAGTTCAGTCCAGACCAGTCCAGTCCAGTCCAGTCCGGTCCGGTCCGGTCCACCAGTGCGTCTCTAAACCAATCATTTCAGTCAGATACATTCCACGTTTATCCTGCTTATTAAAATGTTTCTGCAGGTTTTCAAGGCTTTTTGAAACCATTATGAATTAAATTTAAGACTTTCTGCTTCAACCTGCAAAGTGGGGATAAATGTCTCTTAGCCAGTACGGGCCGCTAGCCGCTAGTTAGCATTAGCATCAACTTCCTGAAATGAAATGAAACTTTTGCCTGAAAGAAAAAACTAAACTGTCCAACAGAGACAAAATTTAAGACGTGTGATTATTTAAGGCCGACTTTTTGTTTTCTATTAACTGGTCTTAATTTAAGGCCTTAGTATTAGATACGTGAATGTTTTTAAGGATGTGTGGACCCCAGGCATCAACCAGCTGTAGGTTATGATGAAGTCCTGCGAAGTTTGTCAGCTTGAGGTCTAAAGAATGACGGCAGTGAATTCACTACTGAAGCCAACTGACGATGGCCTTAAAGGCAACATTTCAGCGTCATAACGTTAGAAGGCCTCGCTGTAATGAGCCTACTTCCTGTAAGCTACAGGAAGCAGCTTACCGTTCCGTCCTCCATCATCCGCAGACACGAGCCGAAGTCGGCCAGCCGGATGTGACCGTTGACGTCCAGCAGAACGTTGTCCGGTTTGATGTCTCTGCAAAAGCAACATTCAAACGGTTACAGCGCCTGCAGGCTCCACCAGGGGGCAGCAGTGGAGCCGTTCCTCCGGGCAGCAGCTACCTGTGGATGTACTGCTGCTGGTGGATGGAGTGGATGGCCAGAACCATCTCTGCCACGTAGAACCTGGCCATGTCTTCAGGGAGACGGTCCTCAAACTTACTGAGCAGCGTCAGCAGGTCTCCGCCCACGTAGTAGTCCATCACCAGGTACTGCAGCACAGCAACCAGTCTGTCAACCAGTCTGAGCAACATCAGGCTGTTCAGAATCCACCACACCTACCAGGAAGTTGTCATCCTGGAAGGCGTAGTGCAGAGTGGTGATCCACTGACTGTCCCCTTTCACCAGGACGTCCCGTTCCTCCCGGAAACACGCCGTCTGCACAGAGGAGACGCCGGCGACATGTTGGCAGCATGTTGGCGGCAACCTGTGACGAAGAGGAGGAGGAGGAAGGCTGGACTCACCTCGGCTCTCTTCAGCATCTCCCACTTGTTCAGGATCTTCATGGCGTACACGCGCTCCGTGTTCTTCATCTTCACCACGGCAACCTGCAGCAGCCAGAGAGTCAACACGGCCAACCATGTTCCAACACAAGCTGATTATTCTAATAATCAATAATCTATCGATGATTCTCATGATTAAATTAAACTCATGTTTTCATCTTCAGTTAACTTGATAAATAGATTCTCTCTCTGTGTCCTTGTGAGCGACGGATCTTTGATGAAAACAGAGCGGCCGTTTGCTCGCTCTGTGTTATGCTAGTAGCAGTTAGCTCTCGTCAACAACTCTTTGGCGGATGTGAGAGCGCTGCACAACGCCAATAATCATCCGGCCTGAAAGCATGGAGTAAATAGTAAAACATAATTAAACGAAGCTTTGGGGCAGATAATTTGCCTGAAGGAATTTTAATAATCGAGGAACTAAAAACATTTCATGAATCTGTGCAGCGTTGTTCTGTTTAAAGATGGCCGCCGTCTCTGGATGGATTGTAAAGTTGTTCAGAGCGACAGGATGGCCAGCAGGCGAAGGAAGAAAGCTAACGGCTAACAGCAAATATGATGTAAAGGTCGGATAAATGCGACATAAACACTTTGCTCCTGGAACAAATCAGATTTCTTGGTCATGTTTTTTGCTCTTTGAACAAAGCCTTAGATGGATCCAACAGATCATCTATCAGAAGTCAGAAGTTTTACCTGAACATTTGTAGCAGCCGACCGCATCAGGAGTCTCTAACTTTACCAGAAAATGTGATTTTCTGAACGTTTTTCTACATGGAACCTGAAAACCAGGCAGGATGATCAGAAGGAAAGAAAGGATTCTTCTTTATTTATCAACTCAACAGTTTCCCCCCACAGCATCATCCTGCCACCGCCATACCCGACAAATTGTTGAGTTTTGTAATCACCTGAGCAGATGCTGCAAACTGACATTTTCTGTTTTTCATGTTTTCTGATCCTTGGCAGCTTCAGGTTTCATTTCTCCACTAAGGAGTTTTAATGGAGTTTGTTTTGGGATTAAACTGAGCAGGTTCAGGGCAGAGCTGCACCTTTAAGAGCTTTGGCTGAGCAAAAGCAGCCACACCTGGAATACCTGCCCGATCACGGCTCAGGACGGCTGCGGGCCGGCCACGCCCGCTCCGCTCCGGTCTGTGTGCGTTTGTCAGGACCGAAGCGAAGCCGTCGGGGCGGGGCGTTCCCCACCAGCACAGCAACACGGTGCTAGAAGTGTGTTTGAGTCCCGAGGCGGCGGGCAGGTGTGGCTGCGGCACACCTTTCCTCTGGTATGTGGGCAATGCACACACACACACACCCCAGCAGCGTGGATCAGCTGGTTGCTCAAGCGAGCGTTCCTGAGGAACCTGTGAGCGAAGGAGGAACGCTGCAGCATGAACAGGAAGTGCAGGAAACGCTCACTTCCTGTTGGACCTCATCCCGTCCACATCCTTCCTATTCTCAGGAATTTGGAATAAAATCCAAACCCAAAGGGAATTCAGAGCTGCTCTAGAAACTCTGTGACTATTGGTTACAGGTTTTAACCTCCGTCTGAGCTCGGCTGCTGGAAACAAACAGAAACAGGAGTCCAGTCGGATCAGAACCGATCCCAGCCTGGAGTCACTCAGAGCTGGAAACAATAAGTCTCACAGCCGAGAGGAAGGACTTCCTGTAGGAGGGAATCCAGGCAACTTCCTGCTGATCTAGAGTGACGTTTCTACGCTCCATGACTCACCAGAACCAGGCGGTCAGGACGCTGCTAGCATCCAGCAACCCAACGCCTCGCTGTGAAGCTAACATGCTAACTGAGCCAAACAGCGCCTGCCCAGACTTATGAGGGAAATAAAACGTCTCGATTCATCATTTCACAGATGACATTCAGATTCATCTTCATTTTAAGTTCAGTTTTCAGCTAAATCAACTTTTTGATTTTATTCCAGTAGCCATGTTTCCATCCAATTCTCCCGCACATTTTGAGCAATTTTTTAAAAAATGTTGTAAAACAGAAAATGCTAATTCTGTATTCTCATCTTCTGGGTTGGAGCAAATCGATCCTGCCTTGTTACACAGCTACGCATGGCTGTGATAAACAGGAAGTAGAGGTTGCTAAGTAACTGAATTTCTTCAGTGTGGTGCCTCTGGTAAGGCTCCAGTGTTTGGAGACGTTTGCTCTGTTTTGGTTCATGTGGTTCCTTTTCTTCCTTCGCGCAGCGAGTCCTTCTCAGAAAATCACAAGTGAGCGTAAAAAATGTTTTTACATATTTGGAGGATGTTATTTTGAAATGTTCCATTTTCATCCACTGTGATGTTTCACACAGCATCAGTCTGACAGGCAGGACCGGACCGGACCGGACCGGACCGTGTTTGTGTTTCGATGGGGAGGGGAGTCATGTGACCTTTAGTCATGTGACCTTTAGTCATGTGACCGTGATGCGAGCGTTAACTGAAGCAGAGGTCGGTGGTCGGTCAGAATATTTTTGACGTCTGTAATTATCAGCCCAAATATTAAAACTGCATGTTGCCGACGGCAGCAGGACTCGATGGCGTCAGCGTGACGTCACACTGGAGCCCAGATGTTCAGAGTCGTAACCCATAGCAACAGCAGCTGCTTTCAATCTGACATATGATGATCTGTATTAATAGAGAAGTTAATAAATTCCCAGGGTGACGGTGACCTTGGACGGGTTGCAGCAGAACCATCTGGGGTGTTTACACGGCGAGGCCCGGCTCCCTGCTGGACCTGGACTTTGACTGGACCGTTATCGCAGCGCGACGACCGACAGCAGCTGCACTGCGGCGCTGCAGCCAGAACAAACATCATGCTGGGGTCAAAGTTCACCAGCCAGCCTGGCCAGCAGCTCATGGACCCAGGTTCTGGGTTCTGACCAACAATTTTAAACTGGTTCTTCTGACCCGGTTTAGACCCAAAACCCCTTCAGCTTTGAAACTGTTTCCAGTCAGGAAGTTCAGGATTTTCATCAGGAATGTAAAGAAATGATTTAACTTTTATTAACATTTTTAAATACGTTTATTTAAGTTCCCCCAAAATGAGTCTGAACCAAAGGAATCTTCCTCTCATTGGTGCTTTCAGTTTGCAAAACAAAGGAAGATAAAAGGCCACAAGGAAGAGAGGAAGGAGATGAAGAAGGAAAGGAAACGAGAGAGGGATGCTTACAAAAAACAGAGGAAAGAAAGAAAGAAAGAAGGAGGGAAGGAAGAAAATGAAAAAGAAAATTAGAAATGATAAAGAAAAACAAAGAGAAAGAGAAACGAAGAATAGCAAGACTGAAAGAAAGATGCAAGGGAAGGAAGGAGAGAAGGAGGAATGTAAGGGAGGAATGTAGGAGTGAAAGAAAAACATGAAGGAGGGATGAAGGTCACAGAGAAGGAAAGAGACGACCTTTAGAGACCAGGATGGAAAATAAAGCCTGGAAATTAGAAATATTCTCCCATCCCATTTCTATCCGGACCCGGAGAACCTGATCCACTTCCAGACAGAACCAGACCGCTGTAGAACCGGACCAGAGTAGAACCGGACCAGAGTAGAACCGGACCAGAGTAGAACCGGACCAGAGTAGAACCGGACCAGGAGTCCTACCTCCCCAAAGGCTCCTCTTCCGATCACCTTCAGCATCTCGAAGTCGTCTCTCTTCAGCCGCATGTCCTTCACTCGGCTGGTGAACGGCTTCACTGCAGACACAAAAACACACGTCGGACCTCAGAGGTTCTGGAGAACACCAGACCAACAGAACCGACCCGATCAGGAGGCGCTGGGGCCCCGCAGACCGCCGGCCCTGCAGCATCTTTAATTCATCTGATCTGGGATCAGATTTATCTGGGTCACTCTGACGCGGAGCCCAGGATAGAAACCACAGAACCAGAACCAGAACCGAGCGCAGGCAGGACCTCGGGCCGGTTCTGGAGAACTTCCCAGACGGATCCGATCCAGATCTTTTTCCCCCTCAGAGGAGGATTTCTGCTGTGTCACCATGGCAACACGTGATGGAGCCTCAGTTTGTTTTCAGATTAAAGACTTCTTCAGAAACGTCTGCGTTTCCCCGGCAACCAGCGGCTCGTTCCTGCTCATCATCGCAGGAACGTCGGGATAATCTGGACCTTTAATGATTCAGGAGGACTGATGCTGAAGTGAAACATGCAGCCTCATCAGTAACTGGTTAAATGTCTCCCAGTTGGTTTCTGACCCAGTTTTTCAGAAAAGTCCAACAGGTTTGATGTTTGGATGAAGACCAGGGTTCTGCTGGAGCAGAACAATTTGGCCCAAAATGACCAGATAACCAGGACTGAGGGAGACACCCAACCAACACCTTCATCCTGCAGCTGAAGGTCCAGAAGGTCCAGACTTTCTGGACCTTCTGGACCGAGGTCCGGTGTTCAGATGAGGCAGAAGACGAGACCTTCACATCAGTCAAGCACGTTGGAGGAGGCATCATGCTGTGGTCAATGTTTTTATCAATCTCAGACCAACAGGTTCCGACCGGAAGATGATCCAAACACAGAACCAACCGGGTTCTGGAAGGGACATTTCCACTGAGCGGTACGGAAACGGGCGGTCCGGTACCACACAGCCCCGGGTCCGTTTCAGTTGACGGTGCGGTCCGGTTAGGGCGGAGCTTCTGGCGTCACTCAACACGTCCACAGAACCATCAGAACCTCTAAGATGATGATGATGATGATGGTGTGTAAGTCAACATCTGCAGTGTGACGAGAATTCATCACACCTCTAACCAAACAGCTGGACCATAACCGGCGTACCGACCCGTTCGGTACCACTGAGAGGAAACGAGGCTTTTGTTTCTGGATCCTACCAGAAACCTGCTGAAAACACTGCAGGGCCACTAAGAGGCGCCTGAGGAGCAGGTAAACATCAGGTGGTGCTGATGTCACAACCTGTGGGCAGGATTTCCATCCTGTGTGGAGAAAATGGATGATATGAATCTTAACCTGATTGATCTTCATTCAGCTGTGAAATGTTTCATTTTCCTAAAAAAGAAAAACAAAAACGTCTCGAATGCGTGAGTAAAACTTGGACCGCCTGGCTCTGAACCGACTTTGTTCTGAAGAGATCCATTACAGATAAGAGCTGTGGGTTTGGTTCTGAACAGATCCGACTCTGCTTTACAGCAGCTCTCATCGTTTTGTCCGTTTATTCTGCTGATGTCTTCACGCACCGTTCAAACCGACGTTAAACCTCCGAATTCAGCAGAACCTGATCGGAGCATCTGAGCCTTAAGCAGCTCCTGGATCCAGGTCATTTAAATCAGGACAGGCTCTGAAACAGGGACAGACTGAACCAGGCCAAACTGGGCCACCAGGCAGCTGCAGCCTCCACGCTCAGCCGGGCCTGGTTCTGGCTGTGAGCAGAACCAGGTCCGGACCGGGACAGCCTGGAAACGGACCTCATCATAGGCCCGGTTCCCCTGCGACTCCTCTCATTGGTGATGGGCAGAAAAACCTACATTTTTAAGTGGTTGAATCAAGAAACCTGCAGATTATTTGATTTTTAGGTTCTATCCTCTTTAAAGGGGCAGTAACGTGTTTTCCAGACACATGGTGTCATTTTAATCCAGAACCTGTTACCTTCTGTTGTCAGAAAATGATACATATATCAAATATGACAGGATACCTTGAAATTGGGCCTCTGTCTCTTTAAATCTCCTGCTCTTTCTGAAGCTCTGCCTCCAGGAAGTCATCCCAACATGGCTCCTCTATTAACCCTTTAAGGTTTTTACCGTCGTTGCTCTGAGCAGCAGCTCCTATAATGAGCTCAGCAGCTGTTTGCTAATTGCTGCTGGCTAGTCTGAAGGAGATGAGAGGGGGAGGAGCTGCATCTCGAAGGCGGGGCTAGGTCCGCCCAGGCGTTTTGGACAGCTGAATGGTTGCCATGGAGATTTAAGGATTTCTCAAACATGCATGGAAGAAAGCAACACTGCAGGTTTGACTTTGATGACATTTTAAGGTGACACTGCCCCTTTAAAACAAGACCAGGAGATTTAAGTGAACCAGAAATCAGTACTGGCTCAGTTAAAGCCTGATCAGTGGCCCCAGCATGTTGGACCTTCTGGAATAATCCAGATGAAGCCTTAGAGCTGGTCTAAGTAAAATCAGTGACTCTGGATCTTCTCCGCATCATTAGAGGCTCAGTTGTGGTTCCTCTGCTCCTTCCTCCCAGGACCACACCCACAGCTTTCCCAGGGATCCCAGAACAGATCCCCGATCGTTTCCAGAGCTCCCATCAAAGCTCCTGTCATTTCCTAACCGGAAGAACCCCGCAGAACCCGTCCAGATCATCCCGCACCCTTCAGATGCTCCCGGTCCGGACCTGTTCATTGAGAAGAGCCGGTTCCGGTCTCGGTTCTTACCCCAGTTCAGGAACTCGGTGATGTGCTTCTCCCTCTTCAGCGGGGAGTTGGAGCACTCGGTGTAGAGGCAGAGCAGCAGGTCCAGCAGCGCCTCCACGCTCAGGCATCCCGCCTCCTTCTGCTCCAGCAGCAGCTCCTCCAGCCGCCGCAGCCGCTCCTGAGCCGACATCCTACCCGGCTGGGACGCTCCGCTCCCCCGATCCGACTCCCGCCGCCGCCTGCCCCGCTCACCGAGTCTGCGCCGCCGCCGAGGCTCCGCTTCCTGCCGAGGCTGCTAGCAGCAGCTAGCCCGTTAGCTCCGGGAAAACATTCCCGACATTTTGAGCCGCCGGGATGTCGCAGAGTTCTGGCCGCCTTGCGCTCCGTTACAGCCGGCCCGTCGCGTCGTGAGCCGAACAGCCACCAGGCCCGCGGCTGTCCGCCCTGCACATCGGCTTTAATCCGGTAAATCTGGACTTTCCGCTCAGAAATCGGGACGTCGGTAAGAGCGTCGACTCTCAGGCTGACCGCCGCAGCTCCATGTCCCCCGGTCGGTCTATCAGTCCAGGAATGCAGCCAGGAGTTCCGAACCTGAACCGACTGGACTCGGGGCGTCCGTCAGAATCGGGCCGCGGTGTACCGGGGGTCTACAGGCGGTTTTTGGTCAGTTTGAGGCGCCTGCCGGTGTGGCTGATAAGTGGGAATATGGCTGAATCCAGGTCGGATCATCCAGAACAAGTTGAACGTGATGAGCCTCATTTCCGGTCAACGGAGCTTCAAAATAAAAGAAACTTATTCAGCAGCGTTTTGTAGCGTATTTTTTGTTTGTTTGAAATTTGTAATAGTCTTCTGAGTTGAAAAGCTAATTTTATTTTTTTGTGTATAGGGGGCAGATAAAAGTTAATACGTCTTTCTGCTTCTTTTCACGCATGATTTCTTTTAGGTGTTACATGAACTATTTATATTTATTATTGAGTGAATGAAATAAAAAAAAAATTTCATTATAAATAAAAAAAATTAAAGCTTGGTAGTAACTTTCCATCCATCCATCCATTTTCTTACACCCTTGTCCCTAATAGGGTTGGGAGGTACTGGTGTCTCTCCAGCAAATGTTTTGGGCGAGAGGCGGGGTCACCTGGCTGCCAGTCTGTGGCAGGGGTAGTAACTTTGTGACGCACAGTTAAATTGTTTACATAAGTTCCTTTATATTATTATTATTATTATTATTATTATTATTATTATTATTATTATTAAAGTTGCTGTTTTTAGAATAAAATATGTTTTGTTTCCAGCCACTGGCCAGTTATTTCAGGTGTAGCAGCAGCATTAAGGCATATGTAGGTTGTATGTATATATTATATATAAAAAAAGGTTACTAAAAATACACTGTACACTATTATAACTTAAAAAATACTGTTGAGTTAATTAGAATAGTTTACTCCAACTAACTGGGATTACTACAATAGACTGTTTACAATGTATGAATAAAAACAGATGTGCAATACCAGCAGAAATGTTATTTAAAATGAGTAAAATTGTGTAAATACCAGCAGGCATGTAAAAACAGATTAACACAGAATGCAGCAGTCTGTCACTGCAGGTCAGCAGCAAATTCAGTGGATCATGATGGTTTGATAAAAATCTGAAATTTATTGCAGTGGATTTCCTGCAAATGCATGTTTCATTTTACTAATTAACCAGTTCAGTTCAGTAACATGGATTGTGTTGCACTTTCAAATAAAGCTTTTCTAAATAAAAGACAAGAATTCCTACAGTTTCTTCATTGTACAGTCAAATGCTAATTCCATCTATTTCCAGCAACAAGAACTTCATACTGTAAAAATACCAGAAAACATTGTGATTAAATATGTCAGTAAAAAACAAACATCTGAGTACGCACGCTTCAGGAACATCTGTGGCTGGTTTTATTGCATCAGTGCTGCTAACATACTTTCTGCTGCCTTTCTGACAAGCTTGTTTTTGTACATACACATTTTATTCATAAAATTGGTCAAAACTTGTTTTGTTTTTTTTACAAATATGTTTACCCTTGTATCATGCTCTTATTTCGAAGGCTCAAATCCAGTGCGCGGAAGTTGGCCTATGCTGTTGAACGAGGACGTTACAGATCTGTGCGTCTCTCCCAAAAGAACACGCATGCCCCGCCCTCCTGCACCGGAAACGCTCCAGATACATGACGTCATGTGGTGATTGACAAGAGCTGAGAGAGACTGGTACACACACACACACACACACACACACACACACACACACACACACACACACTGACATCTTCATGTGACATCATCTGAACAATTAAGTAAACAAGGAGCTTCACTTGTTTTCAGACTTAGTGGATGAAACGAATCAGGACAAATAATCACATCGAATTAAATTACAAGATTAGTTGCATCATTTTATTTGTACCTATTTAATGAAGTGTTTTTGATTGTTAAAATTTTATTTAAAATCTTGCAGATTTTTTTAGATTTTAATCCTTCAATAAACATTTCTGGTGTTAGTTAATTTATTAACAAAATCAATTTAAAAAAATTATTTTATAAAGTCAGTTTCTTCATTTCAAGAAAATATTTTATGCAGTAAAAAACGTTTTTGCAGTTATTTATATTTGAAAGGGTTTGTTAAGATTTGGAAAGTAAAAACATATTTATTAAATGTAAAAATAAGTTTTTTAAAAATGTAGAAATATAAAAAATATATATACAAATAAATAAAATAGTCAACATAACAGAAAAGAAAATCTCAGGTTTTCTGAAGCATAAAAATTAGACATAAAAATGTAAGCGATTAATTTAAATTAATAAATTATAAATTAATTTGTAACTACAGTTATGCTGTGGGTCTTAATTTTGTGACTTTGCATCTTTTATTTGACCTCAAATTCTAACAATATGGACAAAACACACATTTATTTAATAGAAGAAAAAACACAATTGTTGCATATGAGACAAAAAAGAGAAAAGATTCAGATTAAATTTGATTTTAGTCGTGAATCTGATCATGTTGGTGACTCATATTTGTGTATTTAAGATTTAATTTTACTGATTCAAAATATTCTACAATATGGTTCGATAGGAAGATTTATTACAAATATAATGTCAAGACATTTTGTAATTTTCCTGTTTTACTTTATTTTAAAAGTAATTTGTCATATTAGTTGTTTTACCGCCAGTGGCCACTAGAGGGAGCTGGTAGCTCGTTGTGGCGGCAGCAAACCGCTGAAGTAGCTGCCGGTTCTGACCGTGATTCCGGCCGGTTCTGGTCCGGATCAAGAAGCAGCTCTCTTACCCGTCACACCCTGAGGCTCAGGTGAATCCTGCAGCCCGTTTCCGTTCCTGATGATTCCGGATCAGTGGGGAACGGTTCCCGGACTTCATTCCTGAGGAGCCAAACCGGTCGGACCGCTACGCCGGTCTCATTTCTGCAGAACTTCAGACACGTGATGACGTCACAAACACGCACTTCGATCTCTGAGCCGCAGGTGGAGGCTGCGTATCTTCACGGTTTAAAGAAATGTTTATTTATGTTTGATGTTGTCTCATTTAAATCAATCAAAGTCCTTCTGAACATTTTCACAGCCCAGAACCTCAATCTGACCTGCGGCTTCAACAGTGAAGATCTGAAAAGTGTGGAGTGTATTTAGCCCCTGTCTCAGAACTCTGCAGAACCGCGTCTGGCTGACGGGTTTCCTCCATCTCCAGTTCAGCCAGTCTGGATGGAGAACATCAAGTCTTCCACAGAATGTCAGTTGGTCAATGTCTGGACTTGGATTAAGCCATCCCATAATACCTCTGGCTGTATGCACTGGGTGGTTTTCCTGCTGGAAAGTAACTCAAGACGGTTGAGGTTAACTCTATCTATCGATAGATCTATCTATAGGCAAACATATATGTTTGCCTATAGATAGGTAATAGATAGATCTATCTATCCATCTATAGGCAAACATATGGTAATATGTTTGCCTATAGATAGATAGATCTATCTATTGCCTATCTATGTCATGAAGTGGTTGTTGATGGTGGTGAGGATTGACGCAGAGACCCAGGTTGTAAAGGAAATGATGAATTTAATGATAACGCTCACTCAGTCCGATACAGGCGGCACGGCAGAGAACATAGCACACAGCTAGTTACCGGTAGCTACTGACAAACTGAAGACTGAAACTAGAGCTGGGCAGACCAGGACTTCTCAGTTCCACTGGAGAGCCGACACACAACAACTGACATACGACAACGATCCGACAAGAGACAAAGACAACAGGTGGGACTAAATACACTGGGAGGTAATCAAGGAATGAGACACAGCTGGGATCAATCAACGGGGAAGACCAGAGCCAGAAACTCACAGGGAAACAGGATAACACAGAAAAAACTCAAACAGAAAACTACTGATCACGACAATCTATAGGCAATAGATAGATCTATCTATCTATCTATCTATCTATCTATCTATCTATCTATCTATCTATCTATCTATCTATCTATCTATCTATCTATCTATCTATCTATCTAGATAGATAGATAGATCTATCTGATAATATGTTTGCCTATCAGTTAAAAACTGTTTTTTGACATTTCCAGAGAAACCCTCATCTTTCATTGTTTATCACCATGAAATGAAATAGAAACATCGATGCTATCACTGCTGAAGTCCAGCAGATTTTTCCTGGTAACAGATAAAATCAGTAAATATTCATCAGAACTGTCTGAAAATCAAACAAATGTTTGAGCAAACTGGCTGAAGTCCAACAGAGGAGCAGAATCAGTCGGACTGATTTCAGGCAGCGTGACGCATCAGTCAGTATGAAACCGCTACTGTAAAATAATTCCTGTTTGTGTCACCGTGTTTCCATGGCAACGTGCTTTTATTACTGAAATATAAATATACTGCTGTCATACAACAAGCTTTTCAAATCTCAACATTTTTTCGCCCATCATTTACCTGGGACGGTTCTGGAAGGTCGTTAACCACGAAGAGCCGATTAAAGTTGAAAACTAACAGCAATAATTTGGTTTATTTAGTCTAAAAGAAAAAACAGGAGCTTTTATGTCAGTCATTTTTTCAACGACTTATTAATTCATTTATAAATGTCACAGTTTCAAACCAAATATTTCATTAAAAAGCTAAATACTTAGTTTAACTATGTATTAGTTGCCATGGCAACAGGAGGGGCGGAGCTTCAGGAAGCCTCATAAATGTTTCTAAAAAGTTTGATCAAAGTAAGTCACGTCAGAAACAGCAATCTGGGTTTAATTGTTTTTACAGTGAAGTTTTTTCATTAAGTTTGTGTTGAACGTGGAGGAGGAACTGAAGTTCATCTTCTGTCTGCAGAGCCTGGAACCACAGCCAGATTTCTGAGGAACTTCAGTTACAGATAATTTAGCGACTGCTGGCAGAAAAACCTGATGACAGGTTTTCATTTTCACTCTGGTTCTCATTCCATCAGCACATTCCACTACGATCAGAAACATTTCAACCTCAAACTGTTAATCCTTCGTTGGCTCCACTGATTCAGTTCAAACTGTGCGAATGCGACGCAAACCGACGTTTTCACCCCCAAAAATCTGATCTGTGCCATTTCTCTACGGGGAACTAATACGTATCAAACTAAATATTTAGCTTCATAACTAGATATTTAGTTTGCTAAGTAAATATTTAGTCTAAATATTTAAGTTCAATTTAAGTATTTAGTTTGAAGGTAAATATTTAGTTTGCTAACTAAATATTTACCTTCAAACAAAGGGTTAATTGTTTGCGGTTGAAATGTTTTTGATCGTAGTGGAAAACCAGAGTGAAAATGAAAAATTCTCGTCAGGTTTTCCTGCCAGCAGACGGTTAATTATCTGTAACTGGTCTGAGCTGAAGGATGAACGAAGTTCCTCAGAAATCTGGCTCTGATTCCAGGCTCTGCAGGAAGGAGACGACGACTGTTACGGCCTGGGCCTCGGGACCGGGCCGCAGGTGTTGCTTTGTCTGTCTTTGTGCTCCTCCCCGCTGCAGGTGTCTCTGATCCATTGATGTGGAGCGCAGAGAACTTGAACCCGGCTGTCTCCGTCTTCTGTGTCGCCTTCAGCCTCCACTTGACGCTTGTGGTGTTTTGCTGCCAGGCCTCAGCTCCCCTCCTTTTTGTGTTTGTCTTTGTTTTTGCACTTCAACACTTCCATATGCACTCATACAACACATCCAAGCATCTGCATTACACCACTGATACTGATATCCACAATCCATTGTTGTTTGTGGTAATAAATATAAATTTGTTTGCACTTTAACCCTGCATGGTTTCCCGTTTTGTTATGACCTTGAGCCAGTCGTAACAACGACGTCTTTCAGGCAACAGAGAGACTCAACTGTTCAGATTAATGAATTACAGAGAGAATCAGTCTCAAAAGATGAAAACATGGAAACATTTCACATAAAATAAGAACTGAAATCCCATTAGAGGTTCATCAGATCCATGTTCAACACAATAAAATAACTTCACTGTAAAGACGATAAAACCCTGTTATCCTGTTTCTGACATCAGTTCGTTTGATCAAACGTTTTAAAAAGATTTTATGAGGTGTCCTGAAGCTCCGCCCCTCCCGTTGCCATGGCGACGAGGTCATCATGCTGAGGATATGAGTCGGCAGTGACAGATGAACCAGCAGCAGAAGCTCTGGGGTTTTGGTGTCGGTGTTTGTTCTGCAGCTCAGGGATGATGAAGAAGGTAAGACCGTCTCACCTGGACCAATTATTTATGCCATCAATCCATATTTAACACGTCGGATCTGACTTTAAACTACAACAATGAAAACATTGCAGAAAATATTTGGAAAGATTTGTGGTTTCTAAGCAAACAATCAGAGTTCAGTGAGCAAAAAAAGACATTTGTTGATAAAACTCCTGTTATTCTTTGGGTGAAGGATGTTTTCTTTCTTTCTGTGGGATTATAAAATCAGAACAGATTACATAAACTCAAAATGGATCTGGGTGTTTTGGGTGCAATTAAGGCACTGGTAAGATAAGCTTTTAACAAATAAAATGATTTCAGAAGGGCCTTTTTTTGTTCAGAGTAAAAAGAAAAGGTGCTTCAGCAACGAGTCGTGTATCTGTGCACATCTCTAAATGTCAGCAATCTCTCTAGATGTTTTTTCTTTGCTTCGTGCCAATAATTGTGAATAGATTAAATTTTTTTCACATCATCCTACCTGGTTGTAAAGAAGCTAACTCGATGTATAAGATGGCTGTTTCTCATAAAAAGCTAAAGCCTGAAGCTCCATGCAGTAATTATCTGAGGTCTGTTTGCTTTGTATCAGATACATGATCAGCCTTATTGCTCCACTGCTGTGTTTGGAACGGTTACATTCAACTCGCATAAAAAAAGCAGGCAAGCAACTTGTTATGTGAGTCGGGCACAGAAGGATGGGATTCACTTTTGCTTTGATTTGATGACTGATGTTCTCATGCATAACTGATAGCTATTTTATAACAGGAATGCTTAGTCATTGCAACGAAGTGTTACTGAGAAAGTCAATGATGTTGCAAATACAGTTCATATTTTAAGGCTGAAACATTTAAGTTAGAACATTAATCAAAGTTAAAACAAAGAGAAGATAGATATGCAATAATTGTAAGCAGTTATTAAAGGATCCAAGCCTGTGTAAAAAAGCTTGCCAAAAATATTTAGCTGTAACAAGTTTTAACATGCTGTTTTCTTCAGCAGTGGAGTCTTGTGCAGTGAGTGTAAGTAGGAGCCGTTACATCCAATTGTGTTGATTATTGTTTTCATGGGAAAAACTGCAGCGTTTCTGAAACTCTTCCCATCAGATGTTCTACAATTTTGATCGTTCTTTTGACTTCTCTGGCAGAACTTTTGTTGAAATTACTTTTATTTATTCATGTATTTATTTCTAACATGATAGCAGTATAAAATAACAGATACCAATTACACTATGATACTGGTACTAATTTCAGGAACCTAATTTTGTAAAATTAGGTTCTTTAGACAGAATAAAACTCCAACAGCACTTACTGGAACATTTAAAAGTTTAGAAATACAGCTATAATCATTGCCATTAGTATGATTTGCAACAGTATCCCATTTTAACCCTCGTTCACAGGCAAAGCAGAGTGCTGTCCCAGCGTCTGAGGAGCTGGTTCTGCGAGCGCTCAAAGATCTTGGAGATACTGAGCTGAAAGAGTTTAAATGGTATCTGCAAAAGTCGGAGGTTTTGGGAGACTTCCCAATCATCCCAAAGAGTCGAATAGATAAAGCAGACCGGACTGACACAGTGGATCAGATGATACAGACCTACTGTGAAAGTACTCTGGAGGTGACCAAAAAGGTTTTAAGGAAGCTTGAGCGTAACGACCTTGTTCAGGTTCTGGCCGGCCAAAATGGGGAACCAATGTCAGGTATGTGGATTAACCACTTCTGGTCATGAAAGATCCATCACAGGACATTCAAAATGTAAATACTGGATGTGGTTTAGGACTTACACAGATGCTGAAGTTTATTTTAGTAGCCTTCTCGTTTAACAAAACATAATCTCTTTGATTTTGTCCATCATTGTTTCCTTCAGAGGGTTTTGCTGACTGCCAGCAAAATCTCAAGTCCAGGCTTTTGAAAAAGCTGCAAGGTTCAGTGGAAAAATCCAAAAAGGGCGGAAAATCAAAAGCTCAAGAGGAAATCTTTATAGAAATGAACTTGACAATAAAAGAAACCGAAGAATTCAGCACAGAACATGAGATCAGGCAGATTGAATCCACATCCAGGAAAACAGCCAAACCAGAAAAAACCATCAGATATGATGATATATTTAAAAGCCACTCTAGAACAGGTAAACCAATCAAAATGGTGATGACAACTGGAATGGCTGGCATTGGGAAAACGGTCCTAACGCAGAAATTTACACAAAACTGGGCTGAAGACAAAGCCAACCAAGACTTCCACTTCACATTTCCACTCAGCTTCAGAGAGCTGAATGCTGTGAAAGACAAAAAGTTCAAGTTGGTTGAGCTTATTCAACAGTTCTTTCCTGAAACCAGAGAGGTCGATATCTCCAACTCTAAGGAGTTCCGGGTCATTGTCATCCTTGATGGTCTGGATGAGAGTCGACTTCCACTGGACTTCATTAGTAACAAGAAAGTCACTGACCCTAAAGAGTCTGCTCCAGTGGACGTGCTGCTGACAAGCATCATCCAAGGAACTCTGCTTCCCTCTGCAAACATCTGGATAACCACACGTCCTTCCGCTGCCAGCCAGATCCCTGCCAAACATGTAGACCTGGTGACTGAAGTTGCAGGGTTCAATCATGCTGAGAAACTGCAGTACTTCAGGAAGAAATACAAAGATGACAAACTGGTCAGCAAAATCATGCCTTACATCAACGCATCCCAAAGCCTGAAGACCTTGTGCAACATGCCAGTTTGCTGTTGGATCACTGCCACAGTCCTAGAAGACCTGCTGAAGAACAGAGAAGAAGAAGAACTCCCGAAGACTCTGGCTGAGCTCTACATCAGATTCTTGCTGGTCCAGTTCAGACAGAAGGCCGTAACAGAGGCAGAGACACAGTGGAATCCGTCATGCAAGGAAAAGATTCTAGCTTTAGGAAAACTGGCTTTTGAGCAGTTGGAAAAAGGCAACCTTGTATTCGACCAATCAGACCTTAGAGCATCTGGTATCAATATTAAATCGGTGTCAGTTTTCACTGGAATGTTTCCTGAGATCTTCAAGGAAGAAGGCGAGCAGGACCAGGCCACGGTGTTCTGCTTCACCCATCTGAGCGTTCAGGAGTTCCTCGCTGCTCTGTACGTTCATCTCACTTTCATGACCTCACAGGTCAATGTGCTCGAAGAAGTCCAGTCAAGTTGGATTGTTATGCTAGCGAGACGCAAAGCCAATCCCTACAACACTGCTGTTGACAAAGCCTTGCAAAGTCCAAAAGGAGACCTGGACATGTTTCTGCGCTTCCTCCTGGGTCTTTTGGTGCCGTCCAGCCAGAGTCTGTTAAAAGGTCTGGTCAAAGAAACTGAAAACAACACCCAGGTCATCCAGGAGGCAATCAAGTACATCAAGGACAAGCTTGATGCTGAGCTGCCTACAGAACAGAGCATCAATCTGCTTTACTGTCTGAATGAACTTAATGACAATTCTCTGGTGGAGGAGATCCAAAAGTTCATGAGTTCAGGACGTCTTACTGTGGATAACTTGTCCTCTGCCCAGTGGTCTGCCTTGGTCTTCATCTTACTGGCCGAAAAAGAAATGGACATGTTTGACCTGAAAACGTACTCATCTTCAGAGGAGGCTTTTATGCGATTGCTTCCAGTGGTCAGAATTGCAAAGAGGGTTTGGTATGAGACAAATCTCTATATTTTCTTTAACCAACTGTTTAAAATAACATTTAATACTTAAGAACCATATTTCTGTCTTCCTTTCTTTTCAGTCTGAGTGCATGTGACCTGTCACAGAAAGGTATCGAAGTTCTGTCTTCGGTTCTCAGCTCCCAGGACTCCATCCTGAAAGAGCTCGACCTGAGCTACAACAACCTGGGAGATGCAGGAGTCGGCCAACTGGCTGTTGGACTGGAGAGCACAAACTGTTCACTTGAAACTCTCAGGTTAGGATAAAGCTGTCTTCCTGAACTGGTTATTTCATGAATAAAGTCTTTGTTTCGACAGCAATAACTGCATGCCAACGTAGCAACAGTCACAGTAAGGGGTCAGGGTTCTCCTCTACAGCCCTTTCTCCATTGACGTGGCTTTAACCAGTTCTTTCCCTCTCCACCATGGCCAGATTCGTCTCCATTTGCAGATACATCATGGCTCCTCCCTGTTTGTTGGAGTCATCCAGTGGGACCTAGCAGGGCATAGCATGCAAGCAATCTGACTGGCAGCAATGGTAGATTGACCTGTGGAATCTGTGATAAGACCATCTGTAGGGGTTACGCAGCATGCAGTGTCCAGCCACCTGGTTATCTGCTGGCTGAGACATTGATGTAGCAGTTTGTCTCTGAGGAAAATCTTCCAAATGTACTAGGAGCTGTTCAGCCTGGATGGACCATTCTGTTTCAAATGATTTCTCACATTGCCTCGAACAATACCTTCCTTAGAGGTACTGTTGCTTTCTCATGATATATGTGACTGGTTCTCTTACTCAGGCTGAGCGGCTGCAAGTTGACATGGAGAGGTTGTGACACTCTGGCTGCAATCATCAGCTCCCAGTGTAGCCTGAGGGAGCTGGATGTGAGCAACAACGATCTGATGGATTCAGGATTGCAGAGTTTGTCTGGGGGTCTGGAGAATCCTCAGTGCAAACTGGAAACTCTCAGGTCGGCCTCAGAAGCCTGATCTACGGCCAGTTAAATGTCACTTTTACACTTGAATATATTTAAAATGAACACAGAGCATGTTGTGTTTTTAGGATCTCTGGCTGCCAGGTCACAGAGGAAGGCTGCCATTATCTGGTCACTGCGCTGAACGTAAATCCGTCACATTTGAGAGAGCTGGACCTGAGCTACAACAATCCTGGACACACAGGAGTCAGTCTGCTGTCCAGCGGCGTGAAGCATAAAATGTGCAGACTAGAAACTCTCAAGTATGAAACTGGGAATAACTGTTTGACATTATTTTAAAGTCTTTGCTTTATGAATTTAAGCCATTAAACTGATGTGTGTTGATTCCTGCAGAGTGGAAAACTGTGGAGAACAGAGGATGAAGTCGGGCTTAAAGAAGTGTAAGATGAATTTGGCCTGTTGGAAGAAACTCTTTGCTGCTTTGAGGGTCTTTCATGAACCACAAAATAAATATTGTACATGGTTTACATGAACTTAAGAAGCAATAATGATGATGAATAATGTTTGGCTGCTTGTTTTTTAGATGCTTGTGTGATTGAATTTGACCCGAACACGGCTCACAGGAACCTGCAGCTGTCAGATGACAACAGGAAGGTGACTGTGGTGAGGGAGGAGCAGCCGTACCCTGATCACCCAGAGCGCTTCGACTACTGCTGCTGGCAGGTGCTCTGCAGAAACCCGCTGACCGGCCGCAGCTACTGGGAGGTGAAGAGGGAGGGACCCGTGGTCATCGCCGTGAGCTACAAGCGAATCAGCAGGAAGGGGCCCACGGCCGACTGCAGGCTGGGCTGGAACGACCAGTGCTGGAGCCTGGTCTGCACCGAAAGGCAGTACTCCTTCTGGCACAACAAGAAGGAAACGGTTTACACCATGCCGTACGCGTCCCTCATGTCCTGCAGAGTAGGAGTTTATGTAGACGTCCCTGCCGGCATCATGTCGTTCTACGCCGTCGCCTCTGATGAATTCTACCACCTCCACACCTTCCAGACCAGCTTCACGGCGCCGGTGTTCCCGGCCTTCGGGTTTGGGTTCGGGTACTGGTCCTACGACTCCTCCGTGTCTCTGTTCGAGGTGTAGCTGACTGAAATAAGACGTTTGCTGCCAGAGCCGAAGGTCTTTTTGTTTTCTTTGATTTATGATTTACCAAAACAAACAAAAGAACAACTCTGGTGTTATGTGGAGTTTTCTTACTAAAGAAGCTAAATTTGTTCAGGTGAGGGGTTGTTAAAATAAAACGTTCTCTTTCATCGTTTTTAAAACCTTGTTGGAAGTTAATATTTGTCAATCGGCTCAAATGACTTTCAAACCTTTTCAGTTTATCTCACTAATAAAAACGAAGCTCAGCAGAAAAACTGTTGGTGATTTTATGGATTCAGACAGGATTTGTTTATTTCAATAAACTTTATGAATTTTGTGCTTTATGTCTGAATTTGTGTGATTTAGTTGTTTGTCCAGGTTTTTATGCTCTACTGGTTGTATGGATTTATTATGTTCCTAAATCGAAAATGACTGGAAGGGTTTTGGACGTGTTGGAGTTCCTGACCAGAACCCGAACAGAACCTGACCAGAACCAGACCAAAACCCCTGAGTGTAAATTACCTTGAGAAATAATGCCGAAAAATGATCAAATGTTAGAAGCCATGCATGTCATGGAAATGGATCAGAACCAGAGTTACATTCACCGTCCAGCGCCGGTCCACTGGTCTCCTGATGGACGGAACCAGGAGAGAGAAGGACTGGAGAGTTTGGCTTTTATTCTCCTCTGCTGCCTGTTGGCTCCCTAACGGGAAATTAATCAGGTTCAGTTAATCAGGTTCAGTTAATCAGGTTCAGTTAATCAGGTTCAGGTAATCAGGTTCAGTCCAATCAGGCTCAGTCCAATCAGGTCCAGTCCAATCAGGTTCAGGTAATCAGGTTCAGTCTGTTTACATGTGACTGCCGGCAGTCGTACATAAACATGGTTATGTCAGCTGCAGTGTGTGTGTAAGCAGAAGGAGAGACAGAGGAACAGGCAGAATCCATAACAGACATCTGATCCTGTAAATCTTGTTGGTTTAAGGTGAATAAAATTAAAAGTGGTGATGCTGATATGTTGTGTGTCTGTTCTGGAGATGTTAGTTTATCCGAGTTTCAGCTGAATTACACTGTAAACGGGCACAAAGCACCGTAAATAATGACAATGTTAAATATTTCAAGCTGACTTTTGCTCAGACATAAATTTAAAACATATGAAGATACATACTGGCAATAGCACAATATTTACTACTTATGAATTGTAGCTACAACAGTCTACAAACAGAAATCCAAACAGACGCCCTGCCCTCATGCTAACTAGCCTAGCATGCCACTGAACACTGTTGCTCATATTTTTCATAGGGACAGAAAAATGGAGCTGCTGACTTCAACTTGTGCTAAGTTTGTTAAAAGGTACAGACACAAGCTAAATATATGAAAATCTCTCTAAATATGTCACTTCACTTATTAAATGCTGGTGAAATGCAGGCTAACATTAGTCTGTAGCTAAGCTAGCTAAGCTAACAGGTTCATAATCACACATTTAGTATATCTACCTCTCTTGAAGTATTGAGTTACAAATTAACACCTTCTTTTGTCCTTCTTCTCTTTCTTTCTTTTTTGAAAACCTGATTTCATTACTACTGTCCTTCTTGTCTTCTACTGTCTGTCGCTAAATTACAGATTATTGGTAAATATAGATGTTGGTTTTTAGGTTTGGAAATGGTAACCTTTAATTTTTACTGCCAGAAACAAGTAAAAACAAAGATATATTTAATTTTAGTCCTGAGATGAGCTGCACAAAATGGGCATCGTTCTGTACTTCTGACACTGGCAGGCAGGTCCAGCATTACAGATGCACTTTATGACTGAATGCAAGATGAGTGGATTCACTTAATTCAGCTTCCTGCTAACAATCGAACTGATGGTGGGAGATTTTGCAGCTTACAACAAGCCTGATTAGCAGTAAGCAGATTACAAGTGCAGCAGGGGAAGTTAACCCAGCCTTCCAGAAACGCAGCGTTTGCTTCATGGCTCAAACTGCGGCAGATCGAACTTTTCCAGGGGGTAACGGCCGTCTGGTGTGAACGCAGAGCACAGCGATTAAAAACGGCTCCTCCTGGGGAAGAGACCCGCTTCAGGTCAGATTTAAACGTTTCTGTTTCCTGTTGCTGTTTTTTGATGCAGTAGACTCCTGTATTTCACATTAGTTAGAATGTTTCACTGTTTGTGTCTCTCATTTTGTAAATGAAATGATCAGAGACCCGTCCTAACCAGACGGGTCTCTGATTAGGACAGAAACCCGACGGCGTTGTAATGAAAATGTTCCAGAAGTGAAACTTTGACCCTGTTCTTTGTCTGCAGTTCCAATGTGCTTGCTGTCTTTGGAGTTGTGGAGAACCTAAAATACTTCATTAAGCTCCTTATGACACCCTGCTGGCAGCTTCAGCTGCTCCTCTTCCTCCTCCATCTTGGAGCATTCACTCAGACAAAGGCTACACCGACTGGACCTCTGACAGCTGGACCCTTGTGGACCAGAAGCACCGGCCGGGTGCTGATCGGTTAATCTCACAGCAGATCTGTGGGATGAAGTCATATTCGCTGTGCTGAAGAGTCGAGTGTTTCCGTCCAAATCCAAGAGAAAGCAAGTTGCTCTCTATCCTGGAACGATTTACTGTTTGAATTGTATGTAGGTGAAACATAATCATCTGTATTTTACTGCTGCCTTCACCTTCACAAAGCACTGCTGACCTACTTTTTAGAAATATTGTTTGTGATGTACGAAACGTTTTCAGCCTTAAAGTGTTTTGAGCTGAAAGCCTTATTCTGTTGGAATGAGAAATTTGGAGAAAGTCTAAGATAATTAACAGATCAGAACCCAGTGGTGGGTTCATTCATTTGCTAATTGCAGAGCTAATTTTAGCACTTTAGCATGTTAGCGTTGGCTAACTTTGAAAACATTTAGCACACTTAGCTTCCCCTAATTTAAATTCCAACATGCTAGGTAACTTGGGTGTTTAGTAAACTTTCAGTTAAATAAAGCTCAACATCGGTGTTTAAGGTTTATTATCAACTCTGAATAATAAGATAGTTAGCCATTTAAATTCATGCTCTTATTTTGAAGCGCATTAAGGCTATTTAGTTCCATTTCCTCTTTTTTCCCAATAATTTTATTTCAAACAAGAAATAATAAACAGACTGTTGAGAACAAGAAATAAACATAAATACAATATATAACAGCATTATTGAACATGTACATTTATAATGTCAAAATTAAATTGGTGCTCGAGAGTTTCACTCTTTCAGGGGCAGATATAATTTGAATTGAAGTTAGCACTTTAGCATTAGCGGAACTAAGGGTTAGCGCTATTAACTGTTTAGCTAGCATTGCCCACCACTGGCAAAAGATATTTAGGAACTTTGTTCAAGAAGCAGTTGTCATGTTTGAGACCCTGGAGATGTTCATGGTCAAACACCAGCTGGTTGTTTTGGTTCTGCAGCCTTGAGGCTCTCTTGGAGCTGACCATGTTCGGTTCCTCCTGGACGTAAGTCCCTCTGAAGCAGAGGGCCGACATGGCAGTCGGAAAGATCACCTTCACCAAGACTGAAAGGGAGAAGCTAGCTGAAGTCCTCTGGCTGCTCAACTGGATCTCTGTGGTGACTGGAGCCATTCTGTTTGGACTGGGCTTGTTTCTCAAAATAGAGATACAGAAATGGCAGGAAGTGATGTCAGAGCAGGGGATTCTCTACGTGCCACACATGCTCATCACCACAGGACTAGCAGCCTGCGGCATCAACTACGTCGGCAGTAAGATCTGCCTGGACTGCGCTGACACTAACAAGTTCCTGCGCTGGAAGCTGGTGATGATGCCCTACATAGTTTGCACCTTCTTCTTCACTGCCTGCGTCCTGGCGGGGGCGCTCATGTGCTACAGTATTCGGAGTCAGCTGGAGGAGGCCCTGTACCTGGGCCTGAGGAACACAATGCGTTTTTACAAAGACACGGACACACCTGGCCGCTGCTACCTGAAGAAAACCCTGGACCTGCTGCAGATCCAGTTCCAGTGCTGCGGGAACACCGACTACCGGGACTGGTTCCAGATTCAGTGGATCAGCAGTCGCTACCTTGACATGACCAACAGCGCTGTGGTGGAGTAAGTTTAATCAGAGCTACTGAAAGACTTTTAAAGTTCTGTAATTTCCCGTTTTAACTCAGCTGTGGCGGTGTAGAGCAGGGTATCCTTCAAGTTTTAGTTCTCTCCCTGGTTCAACACACCTGAACCAATCGGTCGCTAGCAGGTCTGCAGAACATTGACATGCAGAGAAGATAGTAACTACCAGGGTGGTGAACCAGAGAGAACTAAAACATGGAGGATTCCAGCCGTTAAGACTCCAGGCATCCCTGGTGAGGGATTCTTAAAGATCTCTGAAGAAATCTTATTGCAGAGTAAGAAGTGGTGCCATGTCTTGCTTAAAGAGTTACAATCCATTGTCCTGGCATCTCCAAGATGTCTAAAAGCCCCAAAAATCTCTTGTGTCCAACTTGACAGACATGGTCTATTGTGTCTGATGATGGAGATATGAACCACTCCTGAAAGAGAAAGGATGGGGAGCTCCGTCAGACTCTGGGTTCTTGGATTGGAGGTGTTGCTCAGTTGAGGTAGTTCAGGTCATGATGCGTCCTGAAGATCTCCCTGTGGAGGTTTTCCAGGAAAGTCCCACCAGAAATGAACTCCTGGGATCACTGGGTTGTTCCTGGCATTTTCAAGGCACTCACAATGCCTTGTGTCTAAGTTGGTTGACAAACTGTGGTGCTTAGTGGTGCTTGGAGTGGTTCAGCTCCTTCAAAGGCTCTCTCATACTTCATCCAAAGTGTCAAAATCAGCTCTCATTGACACAGTTGGGTGACAAAAATTGGCCCAGGAATCCCTCAGACTGAGCTGGAAGACCAGCCTTATGTAAAGCGTTGTGTGATTGGACATTGTTTGTGGATCAGTATCCTGATTCTCAAGTGATGGTAAGAGAGAGCAGGAGATGGATATGAGAGACGAGGCCTTGTTTGCAGAGCAAGTCATTCAAGGTGACGAAAAAATAAAAACACAACGTGATTCTCTTGATTTGCCGTTTCGTCTATGGTCGTCAGATAAGAATGATGACTGAAAAACAAGATCATAAACACACCAAAGGTCAGATGAATTCAAGTCTCAAGGTAGAATAAAGACGGAGGAACCTCTGAGTTCAGCTTTGAACATGTGAATATGGTAGCATGTATGATGAGCAGGTAGTGGGTATGTCCCAATGGTGGGAGACCCAGAACGATTTGCAGGGATTATAAACGCGTCCTAGGAATGCCTGGGAATGCCTGGGAATGCCTGGGAATCCCTGGGAATGCCTGGGAATCCCTGGGAATGCCTGGGAATCCCTGGGAATGCCTGGGAATCCCTGGGAATGCCTGGGAGTTCCTCAGCATGACCTGGAGAGTGTTTCTGAAAAGATGTCTGGGTTTTCCTCCTGCACCTGCTACTCCATGTGACCACATGTTGAATAAGACAATGGATGGATGGAGGAGGACAGCAGTAAATTACCAGTAAAACGCTGTTAGGTATTCACTGGGTTGTTATGTCTAGAGATGTTACACATAACACTCATGCTATTGTTTCCTCTACTGTTGCCTTCAGCAATGATTTATGACATTCTCTTTCAATAACACTAAATGTGAGAAGTCACATACTAAAAAAGCTTGTCTTTGAGAATTGGTGCTTAAAAATAAATCGGTTTAAATGAGTCTGAGTCGATTCTACGTTTCAGGATTTTCCGTGACAGACATGCATTTCTCCACAGGAGAGTTTTATCCATGATGGAGACGTTTGCTGAACTGTTGTGGAAATTTGTCTGCAGAGAAAGTTTTAGCGAGGCTGTTTTAAAGACGGAGAACAGCCGATTCTCAGATTGAGGTCACCGGTCCACTGCAGATAAGATACTGAGGTCAAAGGATTAATCAGGAGGGTTCATCTCAGGTTCAGATCTCAGAATAATCCGTCTGTACTGCAGTCAAATGATCAGGTACCGTCTGGACTTATGCAAACACACTGTGAGAGGTCTTGATCTTACCTCTGCAAGACCTTGTCCAGGCTTTCTGAAGGTCTCTCAGTAATTCTTCTTGACGGTTGACATTTTTGGTCAACCGTCTCATGACTCAGTTGTTCTTCGCTCATATTTTCAGCAGGGTTCCCTTACAGCAGGCACCTGTCCTCCAGCCTGTCTCCAGGCGATTGTGTCCCCCGAAACTGATCCCATCTCCTGCCTGGCTCCGCACCTTACTCTCTTGCCTGGTATTTTTCAGCCTTTCTCTTAGCATGCCTTCATTCTTCGAATGGGCTTCATGATATTATGAAAACCCCTCTAGCAATCAAATTTGATTCCTCCTTCCAGCTTCTCACCTTCGAGACTTCTGCACTTGTTTGGCGACTACCAGTACTGTGATGTTTCTCTCCGCACCATCAAGCCAGCTCACAAGTTTAGATCCCCCTTTTTCTTTTTTTGACTAAAAAAGTCAGGCGTCTTAAAACTGTTGATTCTTTCAAATTGTTTAGTTGCTTTTTAAGGCAATGGCTTTTTGAATCCAAAGTTTGTGGCTCTGTATCATTCGGAGATGGTTTTGAGATGAAGTCTTTATATGGTAGATCTTAGTTTTCTGTCCATCAGTCAAATTATTTTTATAAACAAACTGGATTCACCAGAGTGGAAGCCACGTGTTTGTGGAGTGTAGGGATCTCAACCATCGGTGAAAAGCTAAAAATGTGAGATTTGATGGTTCAAACACCAACACTAGCCGGGTCGTTGACTTCCTACACAGTTCCAGTCTGGGATTTCTCTCTTTGAGCTCAATCAGCAAACAGAAGACGGAGTTGTGAACGATGATGTGGAGAACTATAGTCTATGCAGTGGCAGCACAGAAAGTGAACAAAGTCACTCAGTCCATGTTCATCACGCTACCAGATGCTGACCAATTAAAATCAGACTGAGAGGAAAACTTCAGCGCTTTCAAGATGTCGTTCAGTTCGGCATTTCTCTCTTCACAGTGGGGATTGTTGTTCATGCAAACGCAATTTCAGATCTAGCTTCATGGCGTAGATTGCTGAAGTCACAGCCAAACATTAGCGGTTGAGTATAATCAGATCGAATCGTTTCAAACTTCAGCAGAGTCAACGCCTCCAACAAGCCATTGTCTCTCTACAGTCGAAGGTCCAGTAAAGCTTAGAGCAATGGGCTGGTTTCTGTCAGCTGCTAACTGGTTAGTTATCCCCTGGTTCTGGTTTTAAGTTGTTTCCTTTAGTTAGAAACAACAGATAAACAGTGAAAATGTTTATTCTGCTCCAGACGGCAGATTCAGAAGATGACGGTCAAAACGACTGAATGGAGTGATGCTACTGTGAACTGGAGGAGAAATGCTTCTGTGTTTTCTGCAGCCGTGTGCGCAGTAACGTGGAGGGGAAGTACCTGATGGACAGCGTTCCCTTCAGCTGCTGCAGCACCCTGTCGTCCCGCCCCTGCATCCAGCACAACCTGAGCAACCCCGGAGCGCATGCGCACTACGACGAGCAGAGCCAGCAGCTGAACCTGTGGAGGCGAGGCTGCCAGCAGGCCCTGCTGGACCACTACACCGGCACCATGCAGTCCATCGGCCTCACCGTGCTGCTCATCTGGCTCTTCGAGGTAACCTGCGCTGCGCCCTAAACCCAACAGCAGAGACTTTTTCACTCTAAAGCGTCGCTGCTTTTCTCTGCCAGCTGCTGGTTCTGACTGGAGTTCGGTACCTGCAGACGGCCATGGAGAACGTCATCCGGCTCGGGGATCCGGACTCGGAGTCAGAGGGCTGGATCCTGGAGAACAGCCTGGCGGAAACAGCCTGCTACAACTTCAGCATCATCAAGACCCTGGGGAAGTGCTACCAGGTGGACGACGACCCGAACATCAACGTCCCGACGGCGGCGGCTGACCAGGAGGCTCCGTCCGCCCAGGTCCAGGTCAACGTGACCTCCTGACCCCAGACCCGCTCTGATCTGGAGAACTCCATCGATACGTTCTGCCTTCAGAAAAAAAACTGCAGCAAAACACAAATATTTGACTTTTATAAAGATTTGAGGTTTTTGTACTCTTGAACAAGAAAGACGTGAAAATGTTCAAAACCAAATACAGACGGTGCTAAAGCAGAAACAAATATCCGAGGCTTGAATCCAAAATCCTTCCTGCCGGGATTTTAAATGATCTGTCCTGGTTGAGCCTCTGGGGAAGTGCTACCAGGTGGACCAGAGACGGACAGACGACGAGGAACCGTTAGTAAAGTTACACAGTGAAAAGGTAACAGCAATAATCTGGGTTATTTACAAAGAGTGTTCATTTTTCACCATGTTATTCATTTATTTATAAGTGCCACAGTTTCAAACTGAATATTTAGCTATTTAATTAACCAACTAATTGTTTAGCTCTGAGGTAGCTAAGTACTTAGCTCATTAATGACATGTTTACTTAGACATAAATATTTAGCTGGTTAACAACAAAAACTGTTTGATGACTCAATATTTATCTAGTTCAAAGATAAACATTTAGCTAACCAACTAAATATTTACCCTTGAACTACATAAATACATAATTAGTAAGCTAAATATTTAGCTTGCTGATTACATATTTAGTCTAAAAAAATTAATTTTATATTAACAAATAAAATGGTGAAAATATGAGTTTGAAATATGAATTCCCATTTTTGTCTCCACTGCTAGATAAGCTAAACATTTTGATTGTGTAAACTTACAACAGAAGCCAAACATTTTCAGTTTGACGTCATCCAATAAAAACGGGTCAATTACACTTTGCTACCAGAGGGGGCGCTGAGTGCTTGTTGGTCTCCAGTTACCACAAAGCAACAAACTTCAGAAAATCTTTACATAACATTTGGTTGTCATGTCCACTGAGGTCCTCAAAAAATCTTTTTTTATTTACCACTAAATTAATATTTATATTTATAATTTATCTACATTGAGAGCAAAATGAAACCAAAGTCAAATTCCAGTTTTGTGGACAGACTGGCCAATAAAATGGATTCTCTGAAGGATTTTAGGTTGAAATGTTGCTGCTGCTTTTTTCCTCCATGCTTCTTTCTTCGTTTCCTCTGTTTTTAAGTTATTTCTGCTGTTAGCTGGATCTGCTAAAACGTCACATTAAATCATTTCCATGAGTCCAAACAGAACCGGGAGTCGCTGCAGGTCCTTCAGATCACTCTGCTCCTTGTGCTTCATTCCTCAATAAAGATCACGTCTTTCCTTTCTTCATTATTTTAAAATGTTTTAAATTTATCTGATGATGTATTTCACATCAGGTGTTTCTACCTGTGGTTTAAAGAAAATAACATTGATTCCAACATGAAAACAAGAAAAAGTGACGTAAAAACAATGTTAACAGTCCTTCTGCTGTGGAAACTCAATGAAATTATTTTTATTTCTGTTTTTCCTGCTGTGTGAGTTTCACAGAAGAAGGAGGAAAAACTCATTTTGAAGCCTGATAACAGATGATAATTATTCATAACTCAGACACATGAAGGCTGCAGCAGGAACCGACGGAAAAGCTCTGAAGCTTCAGAAAAAGGTCGTCTAGCGCCCCGCTGTGGAGGAAGAGGAAACTGCATCGTCTCACCTGAACAAAGCAGAAACAAAAACGAGTTTAAAAAGAAGAAAACCGTTTCAGTGCATTAAAGTAATTAATTCAAATGTTTTCTTCCTCAGCTTTCTGATTAGTTGCCCAGTCAAATTCATCAAAATGTTTTGTTTCTCAAACTGACGTAGAAAACATGAAATGGAAACAATGTGGAGCCAAAAACCTACGAGCTGGTGACATTTAAATACATTTTAAATCAATTTTATGTATGAATAATAAACAATATTACATAATTCATAATCCAAAGTGAGAATTGTGGTGGGGAAATATATTGTCAGGTAATATAACATAAAAATCCGATAATTAAATTTTCCACCACAAAACTCCTGGCCGACTAAAATCAGGTTTGTGGCCACATTTATGCTAAACTAACGCAATAATTATTGAATAGTGAAAAAAACAAGTTTGTGTTTCATTTCATGAAGCAAAGTCTGGGTTTGAAACGGAGAAGCAAATACTATTTGGGGGCCAAATGGAAAAGTTGCTGGGGTTGCTAGGTAACGACCTGGGATTTGCTGGGGTTGCTAGGTAACGACCTGGGATTTGCTGGGGTTGCTAGGTAACGACCTGGGATTTGCTGGGGTTGCTAGGTGAGTGATTCTATAATTGCAGATACATTTGATGTCCAGAGTCATTATTTTTGGTCTGGTATATTAAAATATTTCAATTTTTAAATGTTTTAGTAATTTATTACTCATTTTAATGGATCATAATATTGAACAAGTAAAAACATTGAAGTAAATACATTTAAAATTGTTTTATATAGCTGAAAAACCAAGACTTCTTGTCGTCCGAATTGGGTACTGTCTTTTTTATTAACCTGAAAAATGATGCAAAAACCTGTTTTATTATTTTTCTTTGGTGAATTTGTTTTTGCTACCTTTTTTTAAACTGCCTAAATGGTCAGTTTAATAACAACATCACATTAACTCAAAATACCCTTATTTTCTTTTAAAAATGTGTGAGATTTTTTTGTCAACTCTGTTACCATATGGTTTTGTCCCTGTAAATCTGTGAAATTGCCTTCTACGGCTATTAAACTGCATAAAGTTAAGTCATTTACTTTTCCTGTAAGACCTCAAACACACACAGGTCTATGTGCCATTCTCTGGGAAATATGTTAGTCTAAAAATCACAATCACCAGGTGTTACTGTTTTCAACATCAATCTTGTTACCAAAGTATCATGAGAAAAATACCACAGATCTTTGATCAGAGACAATTTTATTTAATGGTTTTTAAACCATTTTCTCAGTGGTGTCATGTTTTTTCAGAATTTCTACTCACAAGTGGAGTTTTTAATAAAAATGTTTGAAATTGTCAATTCTGTTACTATCAACTCTGTTATCAAATAATGTGACAGAGTTGATGGTAACAGAGTTTTCAGTTCTGAATTATTCTGGTCCTGTCAATTCTGTCACAAACACCAACTCTGTTAGGTAACAGAGTTGACTTGTTTATGACATACTTTCACAAGAAAAAGGAAAACTGTTGTCCAGAGCACCAAATACATTGTTGGTTGACTTCTGCTGTGATTTAGTATTACTGACCAATTTTATTTCTAAAACAATGATGGTTTTCAATGAGTTTTAATGAAAAACGTTTGCCCCTGTGCGAATAACTCTGTGAAAAGTTGAGTATGTTTTGATTTTTTAAAATGTATTTTTAAGTAAAACATCTCAATTTAAAGTATTGGGGTAGTAGGACACTTGGTGTAATGGAATAAAAATATTTTAGTCTGCTAGAACTTATTGTTTTTTTCACTCACTGTCTATATTGTCCGTAACAGAGTTGACATAACATACAGCAAAACATACGTTTTATCTGAGAAAAAATGATAAAATATGTAGCTAATGTTTGGCTATTACAGATTTTTTTAAAGTTTAATGCCTTTTCAATAGACTACCTGAGAAACTTTTTAAGAAATGAAAAGTTTTTTTTGTCATTTCTTGAAGTGCCAAATGTAGAATCACTCAGGTAACTCAGTGGTGTTACATTCTTGAGGTTTTTTGAAAAGCTCGTTTTCCAAGCATGGAAAAACATTTATTATCAAAAACCAGCTGGATGTTTTGTTTTTAGAAACCCAAATGAGAAAAAAAAAACATATGAAAAATGTAATTTTCGCATAATTCCCCAGAGAAGATCGACCCCAGCAGATGCTCCAGTAAAAGTAGCGATACTTCAACTTTTTACACAAGTAAAGGTAAAAATATCCGTCCAAGAAATGATGCCAGTAAAAATATATTTGGTAAACCGTCTACTCAGCTGATCAAATGATCAGTTATTTAATATTTAAAAATTACACCAATAGGCGAACCAAAATGTAAAGTTAAGTAAAATTTTTTGTATCTCTAGGACTAAAATAACAATAATTCATATAAATAACAAAAAACAACAAAATCAGGCAAAATGAATTTTTTTCACATAATTTTCTTTCAATAAAAATCTTATGAAACTTTAACAGAAACTGCAGGTTTGAGTCTGTCTGGTGGATTTTTGGTTAAAATATGTTTGTTTTTCATTGAGTGGGAAGAAAATCCAGAAATTTTATTCAAGTAAGAGTAAAAACATTTCATAATCAAGTAAAAGTTAAAAGTACAACATAGTAAAAATACTTCTAAAAGTAGTCGGAGTACATTCTTAAAAAAAGTTACTCAAGCAAATGAAACTGAGTAAATGTATCTGGCCACCAGCTGCACAGACATTAAATTATGACTTTTTTACTTAACATTAAACGTTGCAGGTTTTCTGTTGTCTATGTTCAGATGCTTCATGGTTAATTTCCGGTTCTTTTGGACCCGTTAGCAGCTGCAGGCGGTTCGTTGGTTGTTTTATCCTGGAAGAAATCAAACTGGTTCTTTAAAATCTGTCCGCCAGGGGGCGCCAGAGATCAGCCAGTTTTCTCTCTGAGCAGAAAAGTTGCGTCTGATGTCTCATATTTTCAGTCAGATTATTTGTAGATCAGTGTCGGTGGAGGACATGTTCAGCCAATCACAGCCCTCTCTCAGGGAGACGGTTGTCATGGAGACGGCCACGTGGCTCCCGATGCCCCAGATTATTCAGCTGCTCCCCCCCTCTCTCCTTTGCCTTCCTTTCATTGCTCGTTTTGTTCCTCATGTCAAGATTTTCTCCTTCTTGTCTCTCTGACGTTTCAAACTTCATTTTCCTCTTCATCCTCGATTCTTTGACTTTTAGGAATTCCTGAAACCATCCCTCGCTCCGTTCTTCTCCCCCTTTTCTTCTCTCTCTCTCCTGATGGATGGATGCAGCTCCTGTTATGCAATCCTCAGCCAATCAGATTCCTTCAGTGTGTGACATCACAGAATGGAGGCCGGGGTGGGACATCCATCAATAACAACATTCTTTACTGATGTGTGTTTGAGCTGGTTGGTTGCCATGGTGACGGAGATTAAACGACCTCAGGTTTCTCCCTAATCGACCACGGTCACCTCCTCGTCGTGTCCCACAATGCACCTGTGACAAGGTGTTGCATAACTGCAGCAGAGCGCGAGGCTCAGCCAATCGGAGCAGACAAAGTCACGCAAGGACAGATTCCCTCATGCAGACATGAGCTGTGAGAACCATTAGCTCCACCAGTGAGACCAGTCTGATCAATCACAGCGTCGATGAGCATCACCAGTTCTGGTCCAGAGGTCACGACCTCATACCTAGAAACAGGAAGTGCCTCCTCTCACTTCTGCAAAGGGAAGGAAACAGATCGAGCTCCGAAGGTCAAAACGCCTGGAAGAGAAAAAGCTCAGGACCAGTTCCCCTAAAAACTCAGAAAAAGGTCTGGACTTCCTGTTTCAGACGGTCTGGACTTCCTGCAGAAAGGCCCGGTTCTGGGAACACTGGAGAGGCTCCAGTTCTAACTGGTTCCTCATCTGGAGCTCCTCATGTTTTCAAAACCTCAAAACAAAGTCATTGATCGCTTCATAGTGGTTCATATCGACAAGATGGCCGCCTGACGGCGATCTGTGGGACTAGAGGCCATCAGAGGACAGGAAGAGAAGCTGAACTGTAAACCAGTTCCATCTATATTTTTTAGTGCAAATTGAGTCATTTTTGTGTAATATTGTGTTTTAATTCTGTAATATTTGGCCTAAAACGCCTCAGTGCTGCCCTCTTTCAGTTGAATGGTGGTACTACAGTTGAATTTTCCTATTGGTTCCAACAGTTCTACATCACCCAGCCACACATTCAGGTTAAAACCATCCAGTCACATGCCTGAAAAAATGTCGCTGACTTACTGAATTTTGAAAAAAAGATGTTCGATTTGTTTCTAGTCACTTTTTTGAAAATATGTCACAAGAAATGTCATTAAATTTTCTGCGGGTCCTCACCTTTACTTTCTCCTCTCGTCCCACACCTGGCCACGCCCCTCCATGTATCTTGGCTCCGCCCACTTTGCTTAACATTTTCTAAAACTGCCTGGACTCATCGGACCAGGCAAAGTTTTCACGTCTGTTATTTTAGATTTTATGAACCTGTGTGAACTGGAGCCTCAGCTTCCTGTTCCAGCAGGCAGCGGGGCAACGACAACTGTGTGTGTGTGTGTGTGTGTGTGTGTGTATTGGTAATCAATTGTTGTGTTAGTTCCCAACACAACGTTGTGTTAGTCCTGGTATCAATAAGTCTGGAAACCAGTTTGAACCACCAAACACTAAGGTCAGAGGTCAGGGTGTGAGAGCGGTGATTGTTATGCATCGATGACCTCATCTCTTCCAGCTGGTTGTCATGGAGATGAGACTCATAAGTGCGGCCCGAGCGCAGCAGGAGGCGTAGCTGAAGGACGGAGACGAGGGAGAAGCTGAAGGTGTTCTGATCGGCTGATCGGTAATCTGCTGCTCCCGTGTGTGTGTGTGTGTGTGTCTGTGTGTGTGTGTGTGTGGATTATCTCATTAGCTGTGTTAATGACGGCAGCTGCTGCAGCCTCGTGTTTCTCCTCAGTGAAAACAGACCTGAGGTTCTCCAGGCTGGAGAAATGAATCGATTCGACCCAAATGTCCCAATCGGCTCATTTCTCTGAGTATTTATGAGTTTTAAATGGAAAATTACAGTTAAATCCTAAGAAAAATTTATTTGACTGAATTACATTTTATTTCCTTCTTTTCCGCTTTTCCCAGTTTGGGGAACTTTCCTTATTTGAAACACGGCAGATCATGACTTGTGATCAGAGCAAAGTAATCTATGTGTTAGTTATATAAACAGCTAGAGGAGCATAAATAGTTTAAATAAGTTTGAATAACTGGTTGTCCAGGCATCTGGTGGATCCGTCCCACTTCTCCAGAAGTGGCTGAAAAAAGCCCAGAACTTCTCATTTGCTGTCCGGTTCACGGCTAAGCTACGTTAGCATGCAGCGTGAAGCTGGAACAGCAGAACCAGGCGAAATGGGCCCCATGTGTTCGGCCCGGGAGACTTTCCATAAATATCAGGTTCTGCTGAGGGTCGAAACGAAGCTCCTGCCTGGTTGGGACCCAAGGCTGAGCGATGGATCAGCCAACGATCAGAAGGTTCATCAGGCTGGACTTTTTTCCCTCTGAGCTTTTTGATGGCAGGAAGTCATGAGGCTGTTTTAAGAGTTTATTCTTTTTAGATCATTGCAGGATGGAAATGTTCTGCATGTGTAGTTCAAGTTATGTTAAACTAAACTACATTATTACTAATGAATAAATAGATTTAAATACACATTTCAAGCAACTTCACAAGGCCTGGAAAAGCATCGTTAACGTTAGGAAGGATGTTGTAAATCGCAAAACTTTGTGATTTAATGTTTTACGTTGAAAATGTTAAAGTCTCATTCAGCTGCAGGTTTACTCTGCATTATTATTATTAATAATGATAGTAACAGTAGTAATGTGGAGGGACTGAACACGCTTCCTGCTCAGGTTTTTGGGGTTTAAGCGAATGAATCGTTGGGTCGTCATTAAAAACACATTTAGCAAAATACAACAAGATAAAACGTCGAGTCAGCTCTGATTAAACTACATTATGACTTATGATTTTAAAACATCACATGCCTGGTTGTGTAATTTTGCGCCATCTTGCTGAGATTATCTGCGTTGCGTTGATCTGCTGTGATAACTGTGATGTAACTGCAGATTAAACTTCCTGGGTTTGTCTCTTTAAACAGAAATAAAAGGTTTCCTCATGGTGATCAGGAGTCTTGGCTGTTTCCCTCCTTCCTTCCACCTTGTTGCTGAACAAAGCGGTCATGGTCGCTGACCACCGGTTGCCTAGTAACCAGGCTCTAAGGGTCGACGCTCAGATGGACGAGGCGACAGCGAACGCTGCGTCTGCTGACAGCTGCTGTTCAAAAGCTGCCAGCAGGCTTTGTTCACTCACATAAAAACTTTACTCAGCATGCAGGACCACGACTGGAGCGGCCCACCGGCTGAATGAGGCCGTGACGTCATCAGCGCCGAGCGCAGGAAACGCCTCCACAGCTTTCCTTCTGGCACGTCCTCAGCGATATTAACCAAGACCAGTCAGTGGAGTCTGGGCCCGTATCCGACCCAAAAGAACTTGAACTAGTAGTTTACATACCGCAGAAAAACAGGTGAAGAATATCAAAGTCCTGGTGGAAACCAAACCTTCAGCCACTTCCTGTTTGGCTGCAAAGAACAGAAAAACACTTCCTCCAGTGTTTTGAAGAAATCATTTCTAATGATGATCCGTTATGAGATTTCAAAGATGTCGTCCTACTGAGATGTTTTTGGGTTAACGAAGATCCTTCCTGTGCAGTTTGGACTAAATCAGATCATGAATGTTTGATTTAAAACCAAACGTACGAAACGGCGACATGTAGAGATTCACCACCAACACAACCCAGAGCACGACTAAATATCAACCTATGAGTGAAAGCAGGAGCTGTGGAAGGAAATAGGCCAACCAACATCTGAACAAAAATCCTTTGGTGCATAGTCAAAGTTTGAGGCTCGGCCACGCCCCTTTAGCATGCACAAAAAAATCTGAATTTTGATAACTTTACATCCCTGATGTCTAATCAACAAAAGCACCACTTTTCAAGCTGATCAATCAAAAATCTCTTGGAGGAGCAAAAACAAACGGCCAAAATGTGACTAAAATGTAAGTTTAATCCAAAATGGCCGACTTCCTGTTTGTTCTAGGAGACTTTCTGCAGTCCTTGAGAAGTACCACAGATTTACCAAATGTCCCTCCTATGTGATGAATTCAGTGGTTTTTAACAGATATTTCTGATTTTGAAAAATGAGTTTTTGTATCTGTTAAAGCCTCTAATAACTAAGTTAGATTGACTGAAGGATAATGGAAACAGTTCAGACACTGAATGTCATCAATAATAATAAAATTCAGCTTAAACTGGTTTCTGTGTTTCTTCCTGTAACGCTCCGGCTGAGGAAACAAGACGGACTGGCCCTTTAAGGCCCTGCCATGTTCTCCTCAGCGTTGTGTTCACTGTCTCACCTGTTTGTTGACATGCACGGCCAATGAGAGCAGGCGGAGGCTGACGGAGGCTGTGATTGGCTGCTGCCGCCGGTAGGGTGAGCTCACGGTGGCGGCGTGGTCAGGTGACCACGGCGTGAAAAGAGCGTCTCTGTGAGCTCCATCATGAATAAATGACATCAGAGGCGGAGGGGGGTCTGCAGCCGTCTGCATGCTGATGGAGCGTGGGGGAGGGGCGGGAGGACGGAGACAGGTGGGGGAGGGGCGAGGATCTGGTCTGTATTCAGCTCTCAGCGCCGGCGGCTGCTGGATGGAAGCAGGAGGATACCGACGGATTTCTGAACGTGGGTTTGGCGAGATTAGACGGATACTTTCCTTAAAGCTGATCTGCCTCCATCTGCTCTGAGAAACCTCCTGCCCCCCACTGTGACCGGGCGTCATGGCGACCACGCTGTGACCGGGCGTCATGGCGACCACGCCCATCCACCTGCCGGAGGTCAAGTCACAAAATCTACATTATCGATTTGTTGAGCCTGGATGGAGAGAAACTGATTCAACGGAGGAAGAAACACGTCTAAAGCAAGCAGAGGCGAACTCAGCTCAAACGAGGCCCTGGGCAGCAATGGTTTATGGGCTCCATAAAAAATTATGAGAAAAAGTAATTTTCATAAGAAAAAAGCTCTGGTAGAGTTATTAAGATGTAAGCTCAGTGTGTCTGAATGTTTCTCCTGAATAGATTCAAGTCATTTAAATCTCTGCGACTGATATTTACTATATTAAACCAATAAACTATAACTTCACAAGTTGCTCAGAATCACTTGCTTTAATTATGTTTATGAGTTTATTTTTTATTTTTGTATTTTAACTAATTTGTTCTGAAATGAAGAAGACTTTATTCTCAACTGACTTTATTCTTGTAATATTGTGATTTTGTTCTGGTAATCAGACTGCGTTCTTGTATTTTTTGTCTTATAACTTTACGCTCGTATTATTGCAACTTTATTTTGATATAAAAAAAGAGAATTGTTGCTCTTCAAAATAAAGCTCATGCTCTCTAAAATAAAAGCCTCATGTTTTTATAAATTATTTCAAATAGATATTCCACATGTTTTTTCAAAATAAAAGTTTTGCTTTTTCATGGATCATTGTGCAGAAATCATAGAGCAGTCATTTTATTAAATGCACCAATAAATTATTAATAGCTTTAGAGTTTGTGTGTTATGCCTGCAGGTCTGATCCAGTCAGGAACCACTTGGCCCAAAGCAGATTTACTCTCACTAACAAAGACTTCACTGTTTCATTCATCTGTGACCTCATTTCATATGCAAATCAGGAGGCCAGGTGGGCGGGGCCTAATCTAGGCTGAAGTTCACACCGTCTGCAGGGTCGATCTGGCACAATCTCCTTCAGAACAACAAAAATACCCAGAACCAGGAGGACTCTCAGGTGTAAACGGTAAATTGATGTGAAAGCGGTTTGACGAAAACCTGGGAACAGTCCAAGTCCGAAGCTCTAAACCTGGGAAGCAGCAGAAGCAAGTTTCCTCCCAAAGCCGCGGCGGTTTGAAGGGAAATGTTGAGCTTAAAGGATTCTTTCTTGTGCTGACGACCAAACATCATGAGGCGAACACGAGCCGAGAAGGCAGGCCGGGGAAGAGGAGCAGTGACATCATCAGGGGCAGAAACGACGAAGAAAACCAGTCAGAGACCCTGAAGGTCAGAGCTGGAGGTCCAGTTGGTTCTGGAGGTCCAGTCGGTTCTGGAGGTCCAGATTAATGAAAGAAAACAATAAAAACATCCATCCATCCATCATAATAAAAGTTTTTTGTCGTCATGGAGACCAACGTTGGACTTTATTACCGGCTCCAAACAGGATTACTCCAGATTGTTTCAGCCAATCCTGCGACCCGTTTAATGAACAGTTTTCTCAGATCTTCTGGTTTGTATCAACATTCAGTCAAACCTTGAATAAGTTCAGTACAGAAGCAGCGTTTTGATGACCTGCCGCTTCTCTTCATGTGTCTAAATCTGTTTCTCTGCTTCAAAATGCAACGCAAGCAGGAGGAGTCAAACAGCAGCCGGCGCTGCGAGAAAATCTGTTCTGGCTGCTTTAATCCAGCAGCAGGCAGATTATATAATCTGCAGCCTTGAGCAGGAAGCGTCCAGGCTGACCGGAGAACGGGTAAAAGCAAGGAGATGAGAGGATGAACCATCAGCAGGGAACCAACAGCAGATCCAGAAGGGAAACCTTAAAGTCCAGCAGACAGAAAACGTTCTCACAGAGATCACAGAATCACCAAACAGATTCTGGCGTACAACGCTCCGGTCCACCGGTGGCTCTGCGCCTTACCAGAGGAACAAACATTCAAAACATAGATACTTATTGGAATAAAGTCAAGAAGCTGATTTAGTTGTAGAAACGATTGAACTTCAAATGAAGACAAATCAGAGTTTCAACTGCGTAACGATGAATATAGATGTTATATTTGTTTCAGTATTAGCGCGTTTTCCTTGCAGAAAGCTGGTTTTGGGTTTGGACCTTATGTGAGGGATTAGCTAGGCGCTGCAGCTAGCTTCCTCAGACTGAAAACCTTTCACCATCGGCCTCTCTAGATTTCCTTTTGTATGTGCAGGAATGCCAGTTCTCCATTTTTATACTTTTATTCCCAGTAGATTCAAACATGGAGGAATTCTGACTCAAACGGGTTCGCAGGGTTCACTCAGTGCTCTGGATGCTAACAATCTGATATTGAACACTGCTGTGGGATACACCATGTCCTCAGCGCGCGGTTACACACACACACACACACACACACACACACACACACACACACACACACAGCATCCTACTGCGGATGAATAATTCAGAGCTGCAGGAGAAAGTGCTCAGTCACCACAGAAATCCCGTCCACCTCTGAGGACGGTGTGTCATCCTGCTGCAGAGCCTTCAATCGATAAATCCATTTTCGTGACACATTAAAACTCATTAATGATGCTTTTTATTAAATCTGTTTGTGCATTTCATGTAAAGCCTGACATGAATATTTTATGTCTTTAGTTTTTGCATAGCATCATTTCATAGCAGCTGCCCTAAAAGAACTAATGTATTTATAACCACTAAATGTGTTTCGTGTTTCTGAGGAGGTTAACATGTTAGCATGTTAACATGCTAACATGTTAACATGGTAACATGTTACCATGTTAACATGTTAACATGGTAACATGTTACCATGTTAACATGTTAACATGCTAACATGTTAACATGTTTGGAGAACAAACTTCTAGTTTTATAATCACAAACCAGAAACGCTGAACTGCGCTGAATAACGCTCATCTTTACTTTTAAAAATAAACGTTTTCCTTCTTCATGGTGGATTTCAAAGAACAAAGATTTTTCTTCTTCTCTGTTTATAAATCTCTACAATGTTGGTGAAATGTTTTCCCAACCAATTGATTTATTTGTTTTAAAATATGTTGACATTTAAATAACATTTTTATAGTGCATTTAAGTGAACACCACCAAGTAAAGCAGAGCAGCGCTAACGCTAAAGCACCATAGCATTTAGTGGAAGCTAACGCTAAAGCACCATGTCAACATAGAGCTTAGTAGACGCTAATGCTAAAGTGCCATATTCAGTCATGTTGACAGCCACCACATCTGTTTCTACATGTGATTTTTGCCTGTTTGTTTTATTGACCCTCCAGGTTGTTTGTTTATGTAAAGGTTTTATTATTCTGACTATTTAATTTGTTTGTATTGTCGCCGTTTACTCAGTAAAGTTTTTGGAAGGAAAAAAAAGAGAGCGAATGTGAGGACAGGAAATGAAACTGCTGCTTCAAAATAAAAGCATGAATATAAACATCTATAAAATTCTTTACAACTGATGTCCAAAACTTTATTCAACTGAATGTTTACAAACCAGGCAAGTAAATTAGCGCTTCAAAGTTTATCTGGAGAAACTAATTTAGGAGATGCTAAGTGTGCTAAGTGCTAAAGGCTAGTTCTGCTGTTAGCTATTAGTGGATTAGCTGAATTGTAGCCACCACTGCATATTTGTTATCCTGTTGGGGTTTACTCAGGTTCTCTGGGAGCCGCAGAGTTTGCTTACACATCAGTCCGGCCCACAGCAGCTGATTTATCTGAGCCATCATCTCCATCCTCAGCCGACCGGCTCAGAGGCACTGCGGCAGGAATCTGACTCCAGACCAGACACAGGGGGCGGGACTAAGGCTGGTCACGTGGTCCGCAGCAGCGCGCGGACCAATGGAATGAATGGACCGTAAATAGGAGCCAATGGGAGGCGGAGGGCGCGTATAAAAGGCGAGCGCCGCTTTAATCCGCAGCAGCAGCGGCAGCAGGAGATCCGGAGCTTCTCACCTCAGACTGAACACAGGTAGGGGCAGCTTCATCCTGCGGGGCCTGGCTCCCCGCATCAGCAGGGTGATGCGGGGAGCCACGCAGCCCGGCGGGCTGTGCACCTGCTGATGCGCTTTGTTTACCGCTGCGGAGCCGCAAAGCGCCGCTGCGGGTCAGCCGGCCGACCTTGCGGTCCGTCCTGCGCTCAGGTGTTGCGCAGCAGCGGGATGCGCGCGCCGCTCTGCAGGATCCACCTGCAGGCCGAACCGGAACCGTCAGAACCACCTTAATTCCGCCCGTTTTAATCTGCGCAAACAAAGGAGCTGCCAACAGCGCATGCTCAGATCCAGGGAATTTATCGCACTTTGGGACGATTCCGTTCCTCTGATTCCTTCAGGGAACGTTCGGCTCTAAAGCTCGGAACCGGTTCTGGTTCCGGTGGTGCTGAAGGTGACCGGGGCGTCGCGCACGCGGTGCCGCAGCCGCGTGCAGCAGGCCCGCCGCTGCTGCGTCACTGCGCGGCCTCCCGCACATTTAATCCCTTTGTGTCTCCTCCCCCCTCCTCCCGCACCGCGCCGCGCCATGTCAGAGTCCAGATTACATCCCGAACCTTCATCAGCCGAACCCGGACCAGCTGATTCAGAACCAAAAACAGAAAACCTGCGGTTCCGATTCTAGCCTGAAGGTCAAGAAGAAGAATCAGCTGATGATGATGATGATGATGATGCATGACTGAGCAGCTTCTCTGCTGATCTTTAATGTTTTGATGTTTTTTTTTAATTCCTGTAAATTTCTCCCTGCTGAGTTAATCTGGATTTAAAGATGCGTCAGAAACAAACAAACAAACAAACAAACAAACAACAAAACCTTCTGGGCTTCACAGCTGACCAGCAGATTTCTGATTTAAAACCAATCTCTGCTGCTTCGATCTCCGCCGGATCAATAATACCCGGTTGGACAGAAAAGCATCAGATTTAGTGTTAAAGTCATCAAGAATCAGAAACCAGACGATGAGGCGGCAAAACCTTTTATTTTGAAAGGCCAGCAGAGCCGCTTGGGGTTCATGAGGAAAATGAGAATTTATTGGTTTTGTTCTGATTTGTTGAAATATTTACTTCAATTAGTAATGTGGAAATTACTTTAGCAAGAAAATACAACGTTATATATTTAGTCATTTTATTTTGAAGGGTTTCTCAAAGGTTTATTTTGGGGAAAAGAACAACACAAAAACAAAACAATATTTAATTTTTGAAATGTTTAGGTTTTTATCTAAGAATCAAAAAGTTTCTGTCTGAAAAAATAAAATGTCTGGACCAAATTAAATACTCTACATATTTAATTTGATGAATAAATAATGTTGAATATGCTTCAGCAAGAAAATGCAAAATATTTAGACACTTATTTTGAAGGGACATTTAAAAGGTTTATTTTGAAAAACTAGTATTGAACCAAATAAAGAAATGTTGAGGTTTTTATTTAGAATCAAAAGTTTATGTTTGAAAAACAACAAAATATTATATTAAATTTAACCTGCTTTGGTCCATAAATAATCTGGAAATTAAGATTTTATTTCACTTGGAATTTTATTATCTTTTATGATAATTTATGGGCTCATTTATCTCCCTTTATAGTGTAGAATATACTTTTGCAAATTGTTTTTTATTTTTTATATTTTTTGTCTCTTTTTTTTTTTTTTTTACAAAATTTACAATTTTAACATTTTATTTTGAAGAGTGTTAAAGGTTTATTTTCAGAAGAAAAAAACCCGAAAACAAAATTAATTCAAGGAAATATTGATTTAAAAAATAATCTATAACAGAATCAAAAGTTTGTGGTGGAAATTTATTTTATTTAAATTTTATTTAATTTAAGATTTTATCTTTAGGATAATTTTGTTTTTGTTAAAACCCTTCAAAATAAATGTCTAAATATTACATTTTGTAATTTCTTTCAGAAGCAGTTTCAATATTAAATGATCGATTATTTAATGTAGTTTATTGATGTTTTTTTTCTTTAAATCAATATTTAACCTATGAAATGTTGAAGTTTTTAGCTAACAGAGAATCAAAAGTTTGGGCCAAATAAAATATTCTACGTAGATTAAATTTGGACATAAATAATGTGGAAACTGAGATTTTAGTTTTCAGGATAATTTAATGTGAAAACTACTTTTGCAAGAAATTACAAATTTAATATTTAGACATTTATTTTGAAGTTTTATAATTATTATTTTGAAAGAACAATATTTAACCTATGAGACGTTTTTACCTAGAAGAGAATCAAAAGTTTGGACCAAATAAAATATTCAGCTGATGATCAATCACCTCTGAACTAATCAAACAGATGGATTATTTACCGTTCCACATGAATGGATGTAAAGTGATTATTTGTGGTCCAGGTCGGCAGCCCAGACGTCATCATGCCTTTCGGAAACACTCACAACAAGTTTAAGATGAACTACTCTGCGGAGCAGGAGTTCCCCGACCTCAGCCAGCACAACAACCACATGGCCAAGGTTCTGACGCTGGACATGTACGCCCAGCTGCGCGACAAGGAGACGCCCAGCGGCTTCACCCTGGACGACGTCATCCAGACCGGAGTCGACAACCCAGGTCAGTCTCACCTGGAGCCAGACGATTGGTGCCTGCTTCTCAGGAGGCTCCAGTCAACCTGGAAACACGTCGCAGGGGCGGCACCACGGGGGGCCACTGGGGGCCGATGAGAGTCCTGGGAGGAAAAACAGAAACAGACGTTAACAGGCTGAACTGGGTCTGAGTCACACACAGAAGGAGAGTAACCGAAAAAATCCTGCAGGTAATGGACTAAAACCAGAAACGCATCAGGAAAAAAGTTAACTAAACCTAGAAAACCTGCAGATAAACATTACATACATGTAGAAAACATTTAGATAATATAGAAATAACGCTACAAACCCTGCAGGTAAAAATAACTAAAACTAGAAGCCATCAGGTGGACATGAAATAAACCTAGAAAACCTTCAGATAAAGAAAATCCTGCAGATAATCTGTTTCATTTATAAATCTGCCTTTAAGACCAGATTTCTCTGATGGGTCGAGTCCTGGGAAAGAAAAACAAATCTAGATATAATTACAGCTAAAAACATGTTTGAACATAAATCCATATCTATAAAACCAGAACATAAAGTTTCACTGTGGGGTCTTTGGCCCCGCTGGGCCCCCCTTGGTGGCCCCACTGCTCCACCTGGGTGCAGGTGAACGGATGATTCTGGATGGTTTGCCTCAATATTTAAACATCATAAACACCTGAACGCTCCGCCGGGTCAGAACCTCATCAGAGTCCAGATTCTGTTAATCAGATTAAAATCCTCACGCTGCATTTGGAGGCTGTTGGAATTTTAACATTTGTTTTCCTGATTATGAACCTTTAGGATAAACTTCCAGCCATCATGGCTGAATATTTTGAGGATGTTTTTATTTGAAGCAACAAATCAACCTGAGCGGTGAAATCTGCAGGCGTGGGATTGGAGGTGCGTCAGACTCTTATCCATCCTGCAGATCTGCTGCTGCTCATTAATTCCTTCCTAATTGGATTGACTTGATAGCTCGAGTTATTTCTGCTCGTTAATTCCCCACCGAGGGCGGAGCCACTGCTTCCTGTCTGATCTGCTGATCCTCTTCTTCACATCCAGAATCATCACGTTCAGCTGCAGAAAGTCAAAACAAGAGCAAAGCTCACAGGTTTCAGCTTTCTGTCCCTCGGCGTCTCCCTGCAGGTCACCCCTTCATCATGACGGTGGGCTGCGTGGCCGGAGACGAGGAGACGTATGACGTGTTCAAGGACCTGATGGACCCCGTGATCGAGGACCGCCACGGAGGGTACAAACCGTCAGACAAGCACAAGACGGACCTGAACGCAGAAAACCTGCAGGTGAACTAAACCAGAACAGGCTAACTAAACCAGAACGGGCGAACTAAACCAGAACGGGCGAACTAAACCAGAACGGGCGAACTAGCCTTGTTCAGAACCAACCTGGTTCTGGTTGTGTTCGCTGTCCATGGTGCTGAATCAGGACTTCCTGATGTTGGACTCATCTGGTAACCTCTGTCTTTCTGTCTTCAGGGCGGAGACGACCTGGACTCGAACTACGTGTTGAGCTCTCGGGTTCGGACCGGAAGGAGCATCCGTGGTTTCTGCCTGCCGCCGCACTGCAGCCGCGGCGAGCGCCGCGCCATCGAGCAGCTCTCCATCGAAGGTACAGCAGCAGCTCTGGTCTGTTTCTGGATGCTAACTGACTCTGGGCTGCTGCTGGTAAACCTGCAGTCAACAATTAACAGCAATAATTTCAGTTATTTAGCCTGTCATAAGAAAACATTGTCAGTCATATTTTCACCATGTTATTAATTTATAAATGTCACAGTTTTGCTAACTAAATATTTAAGTAGCAAGCTAAACATTTAGCTTCAAATGAAATATTTATCAGACATGCTAAATATCTAAATTGAAGCTATTTTGTTTTTTAGCTCGGAGATAAATATTTAGCTAATATGCAAATTTACTTGAAGATGACCAGAAGTGGACTACCAAAGTAAAAGCTGGGTCTTCCGAACTTCTAAGATCGTTTTTAAATCGCTGCAGTCACCTCTTCATCAAAGTTTCTTTTCCTATTTTCTTTATCATTTCAACTTAAACCAAAGGATGAGCCTTTTTAAAGGCAATACAGACATTTAGCAATCAATATGCAGAGGCTTCATCAGACTCAGCTTTTATTTTGATGGCTCAGCTTTTAATTTGAGCTAGGTAAAATTAAATGTATAGCTAGTTTAGAGCTAAATTGTTAGCTTGCTCACTAAATATTTATGTAGCTAAACAGAGTTCTCACGAAACATTTAGCTAGCCATGTCTTTAGCTGGCTAACTAGGTACAATATTTAGTTAGCTAGCCAATCTATATTCAGTTAGCTAGCTAACTAAATATTTCGATTAAAACTTTTGACATTTGTAAATGAATGCATAACATAGTGAAAATTACTGAATAATTAATCCCCAACGGGTTTTCTTATAAAAGCGGCAGCCTGCAGTTAAAATGGCTGCTTTGACTCAAAGGCTTCAGTTTCCAGCCCGGTGGTTCATCCAATCTCGGCAGTTTGACTAATTATCACTTAAATAAAAGTCAGATGTGAGGTAAAGTTCAGGTTTCAGGTGTTTGGAGGAAGTGAGGCAGGTTAGTCACCAGATCAGAGCCGTGTTGTTATGTAACGGAACCGAACCGGATGTGAAGGAGCAGGGCACCGTTAGCATCATATTATGCTGCGTTCAGGGACACCAGAGCATGCAGGGATTCTCTGAATCATTCCGGGTTTATTTAGCTCCGTCTGATGAGGATGAGTCTTTATTTATAGCTTCCCATCATGCCTCAGTGAGCGAGTTGGCCAACAGACCGTTACGTAACCGTGAGCAGAGCGTCGTCCTGCAGAGAAACTCCTAACGAGCTCAGCCGATTTATATTCAAGCTGAACAAAACTAAGAGGACACTCTGCTGCCCCCTGCTGGCAGAAACCAGGACTATTTCTGTTAAGATAAACATCTGCAGATATAACAGAGACGGCAGCTACTTTTGTTCAATCAATAAAAAAAACTTTCCAGTCGGTGACCTGGGCATGAAATTAGCTCTTTATGATGAATAAAATTCTGTTACATTTTCAGTTTATATTCCTGATTCATCACAAGATCCAGTCAGGTCAAATGTGGTTGAATTTGATAATCCACATCCTGAAAATGTTCAGGCATAATGGAGGCTTCGCTGCCCGACAGAAACCATCTTATTTCCTTGGAAACCAATAAAAGTACGTTTGGAAACTTTGTTACCAGAAACAAGCATAAAAAATACACAAGTTATTCATTTTTGATAGTTTAAGCATTCGGTAGACCAGCAGCATTCGTAGATATTAACAAATATGAATGTGGAGCTATATTGTGATTAAAAGTTTGTTTAAAATGAAACTAATTTGAAACTGAAAAACAAAATTTAACCGACAAAACGCATTGATTCTGAGAAATGTTTTGAACCTTTTTTTTTTTTAAATGTAATGTGCTTTTGTTTATTTTTTTTCTTAATAAACTTTATGGCCCTAATTCAGCTCCATACAATGAAGTTTCCAAAAAAAGAAGTGAAACTGATAAATGTTTGAAACGGTTTTTAAGTTTCAGGTTTTTGTTTTTTTTTTGTTTTTTTTTTACAAACCTTTCAGCCCTAATTTAGCTCCTTATGATGAAGTTTGCAAAAATGTAACTTAATGAAAACATAATTGACCTTGAAAGTCACTTTTTTAGATTTTTTTTTATTTTTTTACAAATTTTGTGGCCCTAATTTAGCTCCATACAATAAGGTTTGGTGAGAAAAAAAAAACACTGAACCTGAAAAGTGATTTCAAACTTTTTTTCAACAGTTATGGCCCTAATTCAGCTCCATACACAAATAAAACCATAAGACGACATTTCTAAAGAAGCTGACTGTGCAAACATATTAATAGAACCATAATATAAAGCTTAGTGGAAGGAAAAACTGTTCTGCATTTCATTTGGAAATCAAAATATCAGAGTCTAGAGAACCAGAATTATTTGATGTTTCTTTAGAATACAAAATGGCAGCAGCGTTGACATGCGACCTAAATACTCGACCGTATGACTGCAGCCACTCGGTGGCACCACGCCGCCAACCGGTCGGTTCTGACCCGGTTTCTCTCTGCCTGCAGCTCTGGACTCTCTGGAAGGAGACCTGAAGGGGAAATACTACGCCCTGAAGAACATGACTGAGGAGGAGCAACAGCAGCTGATCGATGACCACTTCCTGTTTGACAAGCCAGTTTCTCCTCTGCTGCTGGCGTCTGGGATGGCGCGCGACTGGCCAGACGCACGCGGCATCTGGTCAGTATGTCCCAACACACTCAGCTATTAGCACTTTAGCTCAGCCGTTAGCACGTTAGCTCAGCCGTTAGCACGTTAGCTCAGCTATTAGCACATTAGCTCAGCTATTAGCACACTTCCACTAATGTGCTAATTGCTGAAGTAATCTTTTGATTAGTGTTTGTGCTAACTCTGAAAACATTCAGGGCACTTAGCTTCCCCTAAATTTTCTGGATAAAATGTGAAGCCCCAAATTATCTTGCTGCATTTTTTAGCACACTTCTACTAATGTGCTAGTAAGTATGCAAACTCGTTGTGTAGTGGTTCAGCATTTTTGCTAACTTTTAAATTGTTAAGCGCACTTTGCTTTCCCTAATGTTTTCTGGATAAACTCTAAAGGCACACTTCCACAAGTCTGCTAGCAGAGCTGATTTTTCATTTATCTCTTTAGTATTTTTGATGACTTTGAAAACATTAACTTTGAAAAAAATTAAGCGCATTTGGCTTCTCCTAAATTATTTTTCCTGGAATTCAAAAGCAGAGCTAATTTTTCATTTTTTACTTTCACATTTTTGCTAACCATGAAGACATTTGTGACACTTAGCTTCCTCTAAATCTTTCTGGATAAATTCATACATTCTAACTTACTTGGCTGCAACTGTGGGTACATTTCCGCTAATGAGCTAATAGCATAGCGGTAGCTGATTTTGAAACGTTTAGGGCCTTTAGCTTCCCATAAGTAAATTTTTCTGGATAAATTCTGGACTGTTAATTTACATTACATTACGCTGCCATGGGTAACTGCCAATATGGCCGCCACTCCATCTTTATCTGACCCAAACATTGTCCATCACCTGCAGGCACAACGACAACAAGACCTTCCTGGTGTGGGTGAACGAGGAGGATCACCTGCGTGTCATCAGCATGCAGAAGGGGGGCAACATGCGCGAGGTTTTCACACGCTTCTGCACCGGGCTCACCAAAGTAAGCTCTGCACCCCCATCCCGACCTGTACCCCTCACCTTCCCGCCCCGTCTCACCTGTTAGCTCTGTCTCCTCCAGATCGAAGACCTGTTTAAGAACCGAGGACACGAGTTCATGTGGAACGAGCACCTGGGCTACGTCCTCACCTGCCCGTCCAACCTGGGGACGGGGCTGAGGGCCGGCGTTCACGTCAAGCTGCCAAATGTCAGCAAGCACGAGAAGTTCGGAGAAATCCTGAAGAGGCTGCGGCTGCAGAAGCGAGGAACAGGTACGACTTAAGCTTCATGAATTTACATTGAAAACAAACTCAGGCTGACGACTTTGTAGCATTTGTATTCTGTGCGGTTAGACTGTAGGGGGCAGTGTAGAGTGCCATTGGCATACAGGATTTCATTTGTAAAGTTATTTACAACTTTAAGTTAAAAATGGTGGTTCTTGTTTCAGTTCTGTTTTCACCATGATATTCATTCTTTATGTCAGTGAGGCTCAATATTTAGTAACCAGCTAAATATGTAGTTTGCTTACTAATCTCAGTTTGGTAACAAAATATTTAGTTCAGTGCTAATTATTTTGCTAACAAGCTAAATATAGTTAGCGAGTATAGTTGAGGCTAAATATTTTATATCTAGAAGAGTTAGCAAGCTATTTATTCCATTTAAGACTATGTAGCTTGTTAACTAAATATTTTGTGTGGTAACCATTTAGTTTGAGGGTAAATATTTTGTTAAGCTAAATATAGCTATTGAGCTAACTAGATTTAGCTTCAGGCTAAATAGATTTAGCTTGCTAGCTAATTATTTAGTCTCAAACTAATTATTTAGCTGCCATGCTAAATATAATAATTTAAATATTTAGCTTGATTAGTGGAAGTGTGCCCACCACTGCAGTCAAGTCAATTATCAGCTTAGAATTTATCTGGAAATTATATTTAGCAGAAGAAAAGAGCGCTAAACGTTTTCCAAGTTGACTAAAGCGCTAATTGTAAAATTAGTGCTGGTAGTAGTTTAGTGGAAGTAGCAATTAAATAAGTGCTTTAGAATTCATCTGGAAAATTCATTTAGGAAGAAGAGCGGAAAACTTTTTCAAAGTTGGCTAAATGCTAAGCTATTTTCTCAGTTTTTAGCATGCTAAGTGTGCGTACCACTGACTTCCTGTCTGCGTCTCAGGCGGCGTGGACACCGCGGCGGTGGGCGGAGTCTTTGACATCTCCAACGCGGACCGCCTGGGCTTCTCGGAGGTGGAGCTGGTCCAGATGGTGGTGGACGGCGTCAACCTGCTGGTCAACATGGAGAAGCGCCTGGAGGCCGGCGAGGCCATCGACGACTTGATGCCAGAGCAGAAGTGAACTGTCTCACTGTAACCCGACACCGCTGTTCTCCCTCCTCTTCCTCACTGCCCCTGCTCACCCCCGTCCTCCTCCTCTTCCTCACTGTAACCAGTCCGTCCTGACGCTGCGGGACGCGTAGAGCCGCTCGGTTAGACTGCAGTCTTCCAACATGTGAAGGATTTTCTATTTCCTTATCTGCACCTGTTGGATCCATCTAACATCTGAAATATCTAATAAAGTCTCTGTGGCCCAGACTCGGCGCCTGTCTTCATTTACAAACATGGATTTAATCAAATTTACGCTTGTTTCTGCATAGAACACTGTGGACTTTGACTAGGCCGTTGCAACACCTGGATTTTGGCTTCTTGACTCGTTTTGGTCTGCAAGACGTGGAACTTTTTTTTTTTACAGAAAAACCCATAATTGAAATTTTATGCAATCATAAATGTGGACTAATCATCCCTTAAAATGAGTTAGAACCATAATTTACATACCTTATTTTGACTGAAGTTTAATCAAACCATATTTCTCTTCTTTTGGGTCAAATAAGAATATTTCTATTTGCTAAAACAAACAGGAAGTTAGAGGAATGAACTACTGAGAGGCTTGTGAAAGGAAACGCAACCAAATACTGGGATTTATGTAAACTTATGATCCTCTCTGACTTTGTTTCTCATTATTGAAGTTTTTAGCAAATAGAAATAATTTTGTTTAATTTGACCTGAAGTGAGAAGCTTGGTGTGATTTAACAGAGAGGAAAAGGTGTATGTAAACTTCTGGTTTCAGTTGGACAGATTAGCCTCCAGCACGTTTAGCATCAGCATTTAAAACCTGTAATAAAATTATGAACAGGAAGTAAAAGCAGATATTTCCATTCTGACGTCCCTCCATTAAAACCCCGGAGGTTTGTCTCTGCTGCCACCTGGTGGTCAATCAGCGTCACCGCAGCAACTAAACTGAATCTGTTCCATTTTATTCAACTGATTTTAGTTTTATAATCAATAAACTGAAGTAAACTTTATAAACACTTGAACTAATTTGAATAAAAACATTTTATCCTCTTACCTCCACTTTGATATTTACCTATTTTTGCCTTATTCCAACCATAAATCGCATTTTATTGTAATTTTATATCTTAAACCAACAAAAAAGTTGAACATATTTCACACTTTAGTGGAAACTGAAGCGTTTGCAGCTGAAACTGAATCGAAACGCAGTCTGGAGGTCTGGTGAACTCAGGACGGTTTGGCGCTAGCTTCCCTCTGGTCACCACGACGACAGGACGCGCGATGCGTTCAACGTGTTTAATGAGACACAGGTGAGCCTGAGCTGCAGTCGGATCAGCTGACTGCTCACATGTACAAAATCAACAAGGTGAGAAACTATTTACATTCACAAAAACACAGAGAGACTCTCTGAAGAGGAAACGCTAACAGCCGGACTCAGAGTCCCAGAATGCTTTGCAGCAAAGTCCGCTCGTCCCCGCCTACAGCGTCGAGCCGGAACCAATCAGCAGACAGCTCAGAGTCATCCTGCTGGGAGAAACAGGAAGATGGCAGTCGGGTCACTTCCTTCTGTTCATCGCTTCCTGTCCCTGTCTGTCCACCTGAACCACTTCCTGTTTCCTCCTGTCCCTACGTGGCCCTGTTCCTCCCAGTCCTCTCAGCCCCTCTATAGTTTGAGCTCGTTGGCGATTTTGGAGGCGATGTTCTTGAAAGCGATGGACGTTCCTGAAATGCGTTTGAAGCGGACGCCGTTGAGTGAGAGGCGGGGCAGCTTGCAGACCTCCATCTCCCATTGGACGAGGCTGTCGGCGTGCCCGTCGCCGTGGACGCAGAGCAGCAGGAAGGCCTCGCGCTGCTCGTAGTCGCAGTTGTTGGCGTCCAGGACCTTCCTGATCTCACGCATCATGTCCGCCGGCTCCATGGACGACGTGGTCTTCATGCTCCAGGTGAACCTCAGTGAGCGCGGCTTGGCGTCCTTGGAGTGCGGCGCGGCGGGGGACGGCGGCTCCTCCCTCTGGTCGGACGTGACGGCGCGGCTGGAGGGAGGAGAAGAAGACGTTAACTTCCTCCAGACGCTGCGCTCTGATTGGCCGTCTCGCTCTACCCACCTGGACCCCTCCAGTCTGCCGTTCCTCTCCGCCTCCGACGGCGCTCTGCCAGCCGAGAGGAGAAGAAGAAGCAGAGCATAAATCACAGGAAAACCCTGCACAACAGCTAGCAGCAACAGGAAGTGATGCGTCCTGACTTCCTGTCTGCTTAGGGGCCGGACCAGCAGCAGGTCCAAAGCTCGGTGGTAAAAATAAAAACTGGTTGGCGATTTATGAAGCTACTGCACCGAAAGTTTTCACATCAGATCCTGAGACAATCAGTTCAAAACATTTTATATAAAATGCAGATAAATGTTTTAATATCAACCTGATGAATGTAGAAGATTTTATTATTTTTATAAATGTACTAATATTTATTTCTTAAACCGAGTTATTTAGTGTTATTTATTATTTTCTATCAACAGACGGGAACAAAAAGCTGAACGTCCTGAGATAAAATCCTTCTGCTGCTGTTGCATCATGGGATTCGTAGTTTTATCTGAGTCTTTCAGTCAGATCAGAAGGAAACATTCAGTGAAGGAAAGAAGGAAGGAGGTATTTAGCATCACAGCTAAATAGCTACTGAAGCAGTGTTGAGTAGTTCAGTGGAAGGACGACGTTCGGTGCGTACCTCCTGGTGAGCTTGGAGGTGAGTTTGGAGAACAGGTTGGACGATGCGCGGCTGCGGGCCTGGGCCAGCGGCGTGGCGTCGTGCGACAGGCTGGGCGAGGCGGGCGGGCCATTGTAGGTGGCGGTGCGG